>NW_026698417.1:0-162627 GCF_030435755.1 Ochotona princeps
ACTGAGTTTCCTTGAGAGCTGCTTGGAAGCCTGATGGTGTGTGAAGTTAGTGAGCCAAATGGAGTTGTTCTCCCACAAGAACCACTCGGCTGATTCTTCTTCAATATGCCCTTCCCCAACATGCAGTGTTTCCTTGATTGAATTAGCTGTCACACCAATATTTGCGTCTAGAGCCTTTGCATTGAGGGCTATCTGAAAACGGCTGTGGCGCTGAAGTTGCCTGTGAATGTGGAGTTGGTGGCATGTTAAACCCGCATGTGGAGCATTCGTTTGTGTGGGATGCTCTACCAGGTTCATTCCTAGATAATGCACTCAAAGGGCACTAAGCATAGAGTGTGAAAACTGAGTTTCCTTGAGAGCTGCTTGGAAGCCTGATGGTGTGTGAAGTTAGTGAGCCAAATGGAGTTGTTCTCCCACAAGAACCACTCGGCTGATTCTTCTTCAATATGTCCTTCCCCAACATGCAGTGTTTCCTTGATTGAAGTAGCTCTCACACCAATATTAGCGTCTAGAGCCTTTGCATTGAGGGCTATCTGAAAACGGCTGTGGCGCTGAAGTTGCCTGTGAATGTGGAGTTGGTGGCATGTGAAACCCGCATGTGGAGCATTCGTTTGTGTGGGATGCTCTACCAGGTTCATTCCTAGATAATGCACTCAAAGGGCACTAAGCATAGAGTGTGAAAACTGAGTTTCCTTGAGAGCTGCTTGGAAGCCTGGTGGTGTGTGAAGTTAGTGAGCCAAATGGAGTTGTTCTCCCACAAGAACCACTCGGCTGATTCTTCTTCAATATGCCCTTCCCCAACATGCAGTGTTTCCTTGATTGAATTAGCTCTCACACCAATATTTGCGTCTAGAGCCTTTGCATTGAGGGCTATCTGAAAACGGCTATGGCGCTGAAGTTGGCTGTGAATGTGGAGTTGGTGGCATGTGAAACCCGCATGTGGAGCATTCGTTTGTGTGGGATGCTCTACCAGGTTCATTCCTAGATAATGCACTCAAAGGGCACTAAGCATAGAGTGTGAAAACTGAGTTTCCTTGAGAGCTGCTTGGAAGCCTGGTGGTGTGTGACGTTAGTGAGCCAAATGGAGTTGTTCTCCCACAAGAACCACTCGGCTGATTCTTCTTCAATATGCCCTTCCCCAACATGCAGTGTTTCCTTGATTGAATTAACTCTCACACCAATATTTGCGTCTAGAGCCTTTGCATTGAGGGCTATCTGAAAACGGCTGTGGCGCTGAAGTTGCCTGTGAATGTGGAGTTGGTGGCATGTGAAACCCCCATGTGGAGCATTCGTTTGTGTGGGATGCTCTACCAGGTTCATTCCTAGATAATGCACTCAAAGTGCACTAAGCATAGAGTGTGAAAACTGAGTTTCCTTGAGAGCTGCTTGGAAGCCTGATGGTGTGTGAAGTTAGTGAGCCAAATGGAGTTGTTCTCCCACAAGAACCACTCGGCTGATTCTTCTTCAATATGTCCTTCCCCAACATGCAGTGTTTCCTTGATTGAAGTAGCTCTCACACCAATATTTGCATCTAGAGCCTTTGCATTGAGGGCTATCTGAAAACGGCTGTGGCGCTGAAGTTGCCTGTGAATGTGGAGTTGGTGGCATGTGAAACCCCCATATGGAGCATTCGTTTGTGTGGGATGCTCTACCAGGTTCATTCCTAGATAATGCACTCAAAGTGCACTAAGCATAGAGTGTGAAAACTGAGTTTCCTTGAGAGCTGCTTGGAAGCCTGATGGTGTGTGAAGTTAGTGAGCCAAATGGAGTTGTTCTCCCACAAGAACCACTCGGCTGATTCTTCTTCAATATGTCCTTCCCCAACATGCAGTGTTTCCTTGATTGAAGTAGCTCTCACACCAATATTTGCATCTAGAGCCTTTGCATTGAGGGCTATCTGAAAACGGCTGTGGCGCTGAAGTTGCCTGTGAATGTGGAGTTGGTGGCATGTGAAACCCGCATGTGGAGCATTCGTTTGTGTGGGATGCTCTACCAGGTTCATTCCTAGATAATGCACTCAAAGGGCACTAAGCATAGAGTGTGAAAACT
Organism: Ochotona princeps; assembly: GCF_030435755.1. Taxonomy (NCBI): domain Eukaryota; kingdom Metazoa; phylum Chordata; class Mammalia; order Lagomorpha; family Ochotonidae; genus Ochotona; species Ochotona princeps. The sequence goes on from NW_026698417.1 coordinate 2,050, forward strand.
GAGTTTCCTTGAGAGCTGCTTGGAAGCCTGGTGGTGTGTGAAGTTAGTGAGCCAAATGGAGTTGTTCTCCCACAAGAACCACTCGGCTGATTCTTCTTCAATATGCCCTTCCCCAACATGCAGTGTTTCCTTGATTGAATTAGCTCTCACACCAATATTTGCGTCTAGAGCCTTTGCATTGAGGGCTATCTGAAAACGGCTATGGCGCTGAAGTTGCCTGTGAATGTGGAGTTGGTGGCATGTGAAACCCGCATGTGGAGCATTCGTTTGTGTGGGATGCTCTACCAGGTTCATTCCTAGATAATGCACTCAAAGGGCACTAAGCATAGAGTGTGAAAACTGAGTTTCCTTGAGAGCTGCTTGGAAGCCTGGTGGTGTGTGACGTTAGTGAGCCAAATGGAGTTGTTCTCCCACAAGAACCACTCGGCTGATTCTTCTTCAATATGCCCTTCCCCAACATGCAGTGTTTCCTTGATTGAATTAACTCTCACACCAATATTTGCGTCTAGAGCCTTTGCATTGAGGGCTATCTGAAAACGGCTGTGGCGCTGAAGTTGCCTGTGAATGTGGAGTTGGTGGCATGTGAAACCCGCATGTGGAGCATTCGTTTGTGTGGGATGCTCTACCAGGTTCATTCCTAGATAATGCACTCAAAGGGCACTAAGCATAGAGTGTGAAAACTGAGTTTCCTTGAGAGCTGCTTGGAAGCCTGGTGGTGTGTGAAGTTAGTGAGCCAAATGGAGTTGTTCTCCCACAAGAACCACTCGGCTGATTCTTCTTCAATATGCCCTTCCCCAACATGCAGTGTTTCCTTGATTGAATTAGCTCTCACACCAATATTTGCGTCTAGAGCCTTTGCATTGAGGGCTATCTGAAAACGGCTGTGGTGCTGATGTTGCCTGTGAATGTGGAGTTGGTGGCATGTGAAACCCGCATGTGGAGCATTCGTTTGTGTGGGATGCTCTACCAGGTTCATTCCTAGATAATGCACTCAAAGGGCACTAAGCATAGAGTGTGAAAACTGAGTTTCCTTGAGAGCTGCTTGGAAGCCTGGTGGTGTGTGACGTTAGTGAGCCAAATGGAGTTGTTCTCCCACAAGAACCACTCGGCTGATTCTTCTTCAATATGCCCTTCCCCAACATGCAGTGTTTCCTTGATTGAATTAACTCTCACACCAATATTTGCGTCTAGAGCCTTTGCATTGAGGGCTATCTGAAAACGGCTGTGGCGCTGAAGTTGCCTGTGAATGTGGAGTTGGTGGCATGTGAAACCCCCATGTGGAGCATTTGTTTGTGTGGGATGCTCTACCAGGTTCATTCCTAGATAATGCACTCAAAGTGCACTAAGCATAGAGTGTGAAAACTGAGTTTCCTTGAGAGCTGCTTGGAAGCCTGATGGTGTGTGAAGTTAGTGAGCCAAATGGAGTTGTTCTCCCACAAGAACCACTCGGCTGATTCTTCTTCAATATGTCCTTCCCCAACATGCAGTGTTTCGTTGATTGAAGTAGCTCTCACACCAATATTTGCGTCTAGAGCCTTTGCATTGAGGGCTATCTGAAAACGGCTGTGGCGCTGAAGTTGCCTGTGAATGTGGAGTTGGTGGCATGTGAAACCCGCATGTGGAGCATTCGTTTGTGTGGGATGCTCTACCAGGTTCATTCCTAGATAATGCACTCAAAGTGCACTAAGCATAGAGTGTGAAAACTGAGTTTCCTTGAGAGCTGCTTGGAAGCCTGGTGGTGTGTGAAGTTAGTGAGCCAAATGGAGTTGTTCTCCCACAAGAACCACTCGGCTGATTCTTCTTCAATATGCCCTTCCCCAACATGCAGTGTTTCCTTGATTGAATTAGCTCTCACACCAATATTTGCGTCTAGAGCCTTTGCATTGAGGGCTATCTGAAAACGGCTATGGCGCTGAAGTTGGCTGTGAATGTGGAGTTGGTGGCATGTGAAACCCGCATGTGGAGCATTCGTTTGTGTGGGATGCTCTACCAGGTTCATTCCTAGATAATGCACTCAAAGGGCACTAAGCATAGAGTGTGAAAACTGAGTTTCCTTGAGAGCTGCTTGGAAGCCTGGTGGTGTGTGACGTTAGTGAGCCAAATGGAGTTGTTCTCCCACAAGAACCACTCGGCTGATTCTTCTTCAATATGCCCTTCCCCAACATGCAGTGTTTCCTTGATTGAATTAACTCTCACACCAATATTTGCGTCTAGAGCCTTTGCATTGAGGGCTATCTGAAAACGGCTGTGGCGCTGAAGTTGCCTGTGAATGTGGAGTTGGTGGCATGTGAAACCCGCATGTGGAGCATTCGTTTGTGTGGGATGCTCTACCAGGTTCATTCCTAGATAATGCACTCAAAGTGCACTAAGCATAGAGTGTGAAAACTGAGTTTCCTTGAGAGCTGCTTGGAAGCCTGATGGTGTGTGAAGTTAGTGAGCCAAATGGAGTTGTTCTCCCACAAGAACCACTCGGCTGATTCTTCTTCAATATGCCCTTCCGCAACATGCATTGTTTCCTTGATTGAATTAGCTCTCACACCAATATTTGCGTCTAGAGCCTTTGCATTGAGGGCTATCTGAAAACGGCTGTGGCGCTGAAGTTGCCTGTGAATGTGGAGTTGGTGGCATGTGAAACCCGCATGTGGAGCATTCGTTTGTGTGGGATGCTCTACCAGGTTCATTCCTAGATAATGCACTCAAAGGGCACTAAGCATAGAGTGTGAAAACTGAGTTTCCTTGAGAGCTGCTTGGAAGCCTGGTGGTGTGTGAAGTTAGTGAGCCAAATGGAGTTGTTCTCCCACAAGAACCACTCGGCTGATTCTTCTTCAATATGCCCTTCCCCAACATGCAGTGTTTCCTTGATTGAATTAGCTCTCACACCAATATTTGCGTCTAGAGCCTTTGCATTGAGGGCTATCTGAAAACGGCTGTGGCGCTGAAGTTGCCTGTGAATGTGGAGTTGGTGGCATGTGAAACCCGCATGTGGAGCATTCGTTTGTGTGGGATGCTCTACCAGGTTCATTCCTAGATAATGCCCTCAAAGGGCACTAAGCATAGAGTGTGAAAACTGAGTTTCCTTGAGAGCTGCTTGGAAGCCTGGTGGTGTGTGAAGTTAGTGAGCCAAATGGAGTTGTTCTCCCACAAGAACCACTCGGCTGATTCTTCTTCAATATGCCCTTCCCCAACATGCAGTGTTTCCTTGATTGAATTAGCTCTCACACCAATATTTGCGTCTAGAGCCTTTGCATTGAGGGCTATCTGAAAACGGCTGTGGCGCTGAAGTTGCCTGTGAATGTGGAGTTGGTGGCATGTGAAACCCGCATGTGGAGCATTCGTTTGTGTGGGATGCTCTACCAGGTTCATTCCTAGATAATGCACTCAAAGGGCACTAAGCATAGAGTGTGAAAACTGAGTTTCCTTGAGAGCTGCTTGGAAGCCTGATGGTGTGTGAAGTTAGTGAGCCAAATGGAGTTGTTCTCCCACAAGAACCACTCGGCTGATTCTTCTTCAATATGCCCTTCCCCAACATGCAGTGTTTCCTTGATTGAATTAGCTCTCACACCAATATTTGCGTCTAGAGCCTTTGCATTGAGGGCTATCTGAAAACGGCTGTGGCGCTGAAGTTGCCTGTGAATGTGGAGTTGGTGGCATGTGAAACCCGCATGTGGAGCATTCGTTTGTGTGGGATGCTCACCAAGCTTCATTTCAGTCCTAGGCACTCAAAGGGCACTAAGCATAGAGTGTGAAAACTGAGTTTCCTTGAGAGCTGCTTGGAAGCCTGATGGTGTGTGAAGTTAGTGAGCCAAATGGAGTTGTTCTCCCACAAGAACCACTCGGCTGATTCTTCTTCAATATGCCCTTCCCCAACATGCAGTGTTTCCTTGATTGAATTAGCTCTCACACCAATATTTGCGTCTAGAGCCTTTGCATTGAGGGCTATCTGAAAACGGCTGTGGCGCTGAAGTTGCCTGTGAATGTGGAGTTGGTGGCATGTGAAACCCGCATGTGGAGCATTTGTTTGTGTGGGATGCTCTACCAGGTTCATTCCTAGATAATGCACTCAAAGGGCACTAAGCATAGAGTGTGAAAACTGAGTTTCCTTGAGAGCTGCTTGGAAGCCTGATGGTGTGTGAAGTTAGTGAGCCAAATGGAGTTGTTCTCCCACAAGAACCACTCGGCTGATTCTTCTTCAATATGCCCTTCCCCAACATGCAGTGTTTCCTTGATTGAATTAGCTCTCACACCAATATTAGCGTCTAGAGCCTTTGCATTGAGGGCTATCTGAAAACGGCTGTGGCGCTGAAGTTGCCTGTGAATGTGGAGTTGGTGGCATGTGAAACCCGCATGTGGAGCATTCGTTTGTGTGGGATGCTCTACCAGGTTCATTCCTAGATAATGCACTCAAAGGGCACTAAGCATAGAGTGTGAAAACTGAGTTTCCTTGAGAGCTGCTTGGAAGCCTGGTGGTGTGTGAAGTTAGTGAGCCAAATGGAGTTGTTCTCCCACAAGAACCACTCGGCTGATTCTTCTTCAATATGCCCTTCCCCAACATGCAGTGTTTCCTTGATTGAATTAGCTCTCACACCAATATTTGCGTCTAGAGCCTTTGCATTGAGGGCTATCTGAAAACGGCTATGGCGCTGAAGTTGGCTGTGAATGTGGAGTTGGTGGCATGTGAAACCCGCATGTGGAGCATTCGTTTGTGTGGGATGCTCTACCAGGTTCATTCCTAGATAATGCACTCAAAGGGCACTAAGCATAGAGTGTGAAAACTGAGTTTCCTTGAGAGCTGCTTGGAAGCCTGGTGGTGTGTGACGTTAGTGAGCCAAATGGAGTTGTTCTCCCACAAGAACCACTCGGCTGATTCTTCTTCAATATGCCCTTCCCCAACATGCAGTGTTTCCTTGATTGAATTAACTCTCACACCAATATTTGCGTCTAGAGCCTTTGCATTGAGGGGCTATCTGAAAACGGCTGTGGCGCTGAAGTTGCCTGTGAATGTGGAGTTGGTGGCATGTGAAACCCCCATGTGGAGCATTCGTTTGTGTGGGATGCTCTACCAGGTTCATTCCTAGATAATGCACTCAAAGGGCACTAAGCATAGAGTGTGAAAACTGAGTTTCCTTGAGAGCTGCTTGGAAGCCTGATGGTGTGTGAAGTTAGTGAGCCAAATGGAGTTGTTCTCCCACAAGAACCACTCGGCTGATTCTTCTTCAATATGTCCTTCCCCAACATGCAGTGTTTCCTTGATTGAAGTAGCTCTCACACCAATATTTGCGTCTAGAGCCTTTGCATTGAGGGCTATCTGAAAACGGCTGTGGCGCTGAAGTTGCCTGTGAATGTGGAGTTGGTGGCATGTGAAACCCGCATGTGGAGCATTCGTTTGTGTGGGATGCTCTACCAGGTTCATTCCTAGATAATGCACTCAAAGGGCACTAAGCATAGAGTGTGAAAACTGAGTTTCCTTGAGAGCTGCTTGGAAGCCTGGTGGTGTGTGAAGTTAGTGAGCCAAATGGAGTTGTTTTCCACAAGAACCACTCGGCTGATTCTTCTTCAATATGCCCTTCCCCAACATGCAGTGTTTCCTTGATTGAATTAGCTCTCACACCAATATTTGCGTCTAGAGCCTTTGCATTGAGGGCTATCTGAAAACGGCTATGGCGCTGAAGTTGGCTGTGAATGTGGAGTTGGCAGCATGTGAAACCCGCATGTGGAGCATTCGTTTGTGTGGGATGCTCTACCAGGTTCATTCCTAGATAATGCACTCAAAGGGCACTAAGCATAGAGTGTGAAAACTGAGTTTCCTTGAGAGCTGCTTGGAAGCCTGGTGGTGTGTGACGTTAGTGAGCCAAATGGAGTTGTTCTCCCACAAGAACCACTCGGCTGATTCTTCTTCAATATGCCCTTCCCCAACATGCAGTGTTTCCTTGATTGAATTAACTCTCACACCAATATTTGCGTCTAGAGCCTTTGCATTGAGGGCTATCTGAAAACGGCTGTGGCGCTGAAGTTGCCTGTGAATGTGGAGTTGGTGGCATGTGAAACCCGCATGTGAAGCATTCGTTTGTGTGGGATGCTCTACCAGGTTCATTCCTAGATAATGCACTCAAAGGGCACTAAGCATAGAGTGTGAAAACTGAGTTTCCTTGAGAGCTGCTTGGAAGCCTGGTGGTGTGTGAAGTTAGTGAGCCAAATGGAGTTGTTCTCCCACAAGAACCACTCGGCTGATTCTTCTTCAATATGCCCTTCCCCAACATGCAGTGTTTCCTTGATTGAATTAGCTCTCACACCAATATTTGCGTCTAGAGCCTTTGCATTGAGGGCTATCTGAAAACGGCTATGGCGCTGAAGTTGGCTGTGAATGTGGAGTTGGTGGCATGTGAAACCCGCATGTGGAGCATTCGTTTGTGTGGGATGCTCTACCAGGTTCATTCCTAGATAATGCACTCAAAGGGCACTAAGCATAGAGTGTGAAAACTGAGTTTCCTTGAGAGCTGCTTGGAAGCCTGGTGGTGTGTGACGTTAGTGAGCCAAATGGAGTTGTTCTCCCACAAGAACCACTCGGCTGATTCTTCTTCAATATGCCCTTCCCCAACATGCAGTGTTTCCTTGATTGAATTAACTCTCACACCAATATTTGCGTCTAGAGCCTTTGCATTGAGGGCTATCTGAAAACGGCTGTGGCGCTGAAGTTGCCTGTGAATGTGGAGTTGGTGGCATGTGAAACCCCCATGTGGAGCATTCGTTTGTGTGGGATGCTCTACCAGGTTCATTCCTAGATAATGCACTCAAAGTGCACTAAGCATAGAGTGTGAAAACTGAGTTTCCTTGAGAGCTGCTTGGAAGCCTGATGGTGTGTGAAGTTAGTTAGCCAAATGGAGTTGTTCTCCCACAAGAACCACTCGGCTGATTCTTCTTCAGTATGTCCTTCCCCAACATGCAGTGTTTCCTTGATTGAAGTAGCTCTCACACCAATATTTGCGTCTAGAGCCTTTGCATTGAGGGCTATCTGAAAACGGCTGTGGCGCTGAAGTTGCCTGTGAATGTGGAGTTGGTGGCATGTGAAACCCGCATGTGGAGCATTCGTTTGTGTGGGATGCTCTACCAGGTTCATTCCTAGATAATGCACTCAAAGTGCACTAAGCATAGAGTGTGAAAACTGAGTTTCCTTGAGAGCTGCTTGGAAGCCTGGTGGTGTGTGACGTTAGTGAGCCAAATGGAGTTGTTCTCCCACAAGAACCACTCGGCTGATTCTTCTTCAATATGCCCTTCCCCAACATGCAGTGTTTCCTTGATTGAATTAACTCTCACACCAATATTTGCGTCTAGAGCCTTTGCATTGAGGGCTATCTGAAAACGGCTGTGGCGCTGAAGTTGCCTGTGAATGTGGAGTTGGTGGCATGTGAAACCCGCATGTGGAGCATTCGTTTGTGTGGAATGTTCTACCAGGTTCATTCCTAGATAATGCACTCAAACTGCACTAAGCATAGAGTGTGAAAACTGAGTTTCCTTGAGAGCTGCTTGGAAGCCTGATGGTGTGTGAAGTTAGTGAGCCAAATGGAGTTGTTCTCCCACAAGAACCACTCGGCTGATTCTTCTTCAATATGCCCTTCCGCAACATGCATTGTTTCCTTGATTGAATTAGCTCTCACACCAATATTTGCGTCTAGAGCCTTTGCATTGAGGGCTATCTGAAAACGGCTGTGGCGCTGAAGTTGCCTGTGAATGTGGAATTGGTGGCATGTGAAACCCGCATGTGGAGCATTCATTTGTGTGGGATGCTCTACCAGGTTCATTCCTAGATAATGCACTCAAAGGGCACTAAGCATAGAGTGTGAAAACTGAGTTTCCTTGAGAGCTGCTTGGAAGCCTGGTGGTGTGTGAAGTTAGTGGGCCAAATGGAGTTGTTCTCCCACAAGAACCACTCGGCTGATTCTTCTTCAATATGCCCTTCCCCAACATGCAGTGTTTCCTTGATTGAATTAGCTCTCACACCAATATTTGCGTCTAGAGCCTTTGCATTGAGGGCTATCTGAAAACGGCTGTGGCGCTGAAGTTGCCTGTGAATGTGGAGTTGGTGGCATGTGAAACCCGCATGTGGAGCATTCGTTTGTGTGGGATGCTCTACCAGGTTCATTCCTAGATAATGCACTCAAAGGGCACTAAGCATAGAGTGTGAAAACTGAGTTTCCTTGAGAGCTGCTTGGAAGCCTGGTGGTGTGTGAAGTTAGTGAGCCAAATGGAGTTGTTCTCCCACAAGAACCACTCGGCTGATTCTTCTTCAATATGCCCTTCCCCAACATGCAGTGTTTCCTTGATTGAATTAGCTCTCACACCAATATTTGCGTCTAGAGCCTTTGCATTGAGGGCTATCTGAAAACGGCTGTGGCGCTGAAGTTGCCTGTGAATGTGGAGTTGGTGGCATGTGAAACCCGCATGTGGAGCATTCGTTTGTGTGGGATGCTCACCAAGCTTCATTTCAGTCCTAGGCACTCAAAGGGCACTAAGCATAGAGTGTGAAAACTGAGTTTCCTTGAGAGCTGCTTGGAAGCCTGATGGTGTGTGAAGTTAGTGAGCCAAATGGAGTTGTTCTCCCACAAGAACCACTCGGCTGATTCTTCTTCAATATGCCCTTCCGCAACATGCAGTGTTTCCTTGATTGAATTAGCTCTCACACCAATATTTGCGTCTAGAGCCTTTGCATTGAGGGCTATCTGAAAACGGCTGTGGCGCTGAAGTTGCCTGTGAATGTGGAGTTGGTGGCATGTGAAACCCGCATGTGGAGCATTCGTTTGTGTGGGATGCTCACCAAGCTTCATTTCAGTCCTAGGCACTCAAAGGGCACTAAGCATAGAGTGTGAAAACTGAGTTTCCTTGAGAGCTGCTTGGAAGCCTGATGGTGTGTGAAGTTAGTGAGCCAAATGGATTTGTTCTCCCACAAGAACCACTCGGCTGATTCTTCTTCAATATGCCCTTCCCCAACATGCAGTGTTTCCTTGATTGAATTAGCTCTCACACCAATATTTGCGTCTAGAGCCTTTGCATTGAGGGCTATCTGAAAACGGCTGTGGCGCTGAAGTTGCCTGTGAATGTGGAGTTGGTGGCATGTGAAACCCCCATGTGGAGCATTCGTTTGTGTGGGATGCTCTACCAGGTTCATTCCTAGATAATGCACTCAAAGGGCACTAAGCATAGAGTGTGAAAACTGAGTTTCCTTGAGAGCTGCTTGGAAGCCTGATGGTGTGTGAAGTTAGTGAGCCAAATGGAGTTGTTCTCCCACAAGAACCATTCGACTGATTTTTCTTCAATATGCCCTTCCCCAACATGCAGTGTTTCCTTGATTGAATTAGCTCTCACACCAATATTTGCGTCTAGAGCCTTTGCATTGAGGGCTATCTGAAAACGGCTGTGGCGCTGAAGTTGCCTGTGAATGTGGAGTTGGTGGCATGTGAAACCCCCATGTGGAGCATTCGTTTGTGTGGGATGCTCACCAAGCTTCATTTCAGTCCTAGGCACTCAATGGGCACTAAGCATAGAGTGTGAAAACTGAGTTTCCTTGAGAGCTGCTTGGAAGCCTGATGGTGTGTGAAGTTAGTGAGCCAAATGGAGTTGTTCTCCCACAAGAACCACTCGGCTGATTCTTCTTCAATATGCCCTTCCCCAACATGCAGTGTTTCCTTGATTGAATTAGCTCTCACACCAATATTTGCGTCTAGAGCCTTTGCATTGAGGGCTATCTGAAAACGGCTGTGGCGCTGAAGTTGCCTGTGAATGTGGAGTTGGTGGCATGTGAAACCCGCATGTGGAGCATTCGTTTGTGTGGGATGCTCTACCAGGTTCATTCCTAGATAATGCACTCAAAGGGCACTAAGCATAGAGTGTGAAAACTGAGTTTCCTTGAGAGCTGCTTGGAAGCCTGATGGTGTGTGAAGTTAGTGAGCCAAATGGAGTTGTTCTCCCACAAGAACCACTCGGCTGATTCTTCTTCAATATGCCCTTCCCCAACATGCAGTGTTTCCTTGATTGAATTAGCTCTCACACCAATATTTGCGTCTAGAGCCTTTGCATTGAGGGCTATCTGAAAACGGCTGTGGCGCTGAAGTTGCCTGTGAATGTGGAGTTGGTGGCATGTGAAACCCGCATGTGGAGCATTCGTTTGTGTGGGATGCTCTACCAGGTTCATTCCTAGATAATGCACTCAAAGGGCACTAAGCATAGAGTGTGAAAACTGAGTTTCCTTGAGAGCTGCTTGGAAGCCTGATGGTGTGTGAAGTTAGTGAGCCAAATGGAGTTGTTCTCCCACAAGAACCACTCGGCTGATTCTTCTTCAATATGCCCTTCCGCAACATGCAGTGTTTCCTTGATTGAATTAGCTCTCACACCAATATTTGCGTCTAGAGCCTTTGCATTGAGGGCTATCTGAAAACGGCTGTGGCGCTGAAGTTGCCTGTGAATGTGGAGTTGGTGGCATGTGAAACCCCCATGTGGAGCATTCGTTTGTGTGGGATGCTCTACCAGGTTCATTCCTAGATAATGCCCTCAAAGTGCACTAAGCATAGAGTGTGAAAACTGAGTTTCCTTGAGAGCTGCTTGGAAGCCTGATGGTGTGTGAAGTTAGTGAGCCAAATGGAGTTGTTCTCCCACAAGAACCACTCGGCTGATTCTTCTTCAATATGCCCTTCACCAACATGCAGTGTTTCCTTGATTGAATTAGCTCTCACACCAATATTTGCGTCTAGAGCCTTTGCATTGAGGGCTATCTGAAAACGACTGTGGCGCTGAAGTTGCCTGTGAATGTGGAGTTGGTGGCATGTGAAACCCGCATGTGGAGCATTCTTTTGTGTTTGATGCTCTACCAGTTTCATTCCTAGATAATGCACTCAAAGTGCACTAAGCATAGAGTGTGAAAACTGAGTTTCCTTGAGGGCTGCTTGGAAGCCTGATGTTGTGTGAAGTTAGTGAGCCAAATGGAGTTGTTCTCCCACAAGAACCACTCGGCTGATTCTTCTTCAATATGTCCTTCCCCAACATGCATTGTTTCCTTGATTGAATTAGCTCTCACACCAATATTTGCGTCTAGAGCCTTTGCATTGAGGGCTATCTGAAAACGGCTGTGGCGCTGAAGTTGCCTGTGAATGTGGAGTTGGAGGCATGCGAAACCCGCATGTGGAGCATTCGTTTGTGTGGGATGCTCTACCAGGTTCATTCCTAGATAATGCACTCAAAGGGCACTAAGCCTAGAGTGTGAAAACTGAGTTTCCTTGAGAGCTGCTTGGAAGCCTGATGGTGTGTGAAGTTAGTGAGCCAAATGGAGTTGTTCTCCCACAAGAACCACTCGGCTGATTCTTCTTCAATATGCCCTTCCCGAACATGCAGTGTTTCCTTGATTGAATTAGCTCTCACACCAATATTTGCGTCTAGAGCCTTTGCCTTGAGGGCTATCTGAAAACGGCTGTGGCGCTGAAGTTGCCTGTGAATGTGGAGTTGGTGGCATGTGAAACCCGCATGTGGAGCATTCGTTTGTGTGGGATGCTCTACCAGGTTCATTCCTAGATAATGCACTCAAAGTGCACTAAGCATAGAGTGTGAAAACTGAGTTTCCTTGAGAGCTGCTTGGAAGCCTGATGGTGTGTGAAGTTAGTGAGCCAAATGGAGTTGTTCTCCCACAAGAACCACTCGGCTGATTCTTCTTCAATATGCCCTTCCCCAACATGCAGTGTTTCCTTGATTGAATTAGCTCTCACACCAATATTTGCGTCTAGAGCCTTTGCATTGAAGGCTATCTGAAAACGGCTGTGGCGCTGAAGTTGCCTGTGAATGTGGAGTTGGTGGCATGTGAAACCCGCATGTGGAGCATTCGTTTGTGTGGGATGCTCTACCAGGTTCATTCCTAGATAATGCACTCAAAGGGCACTAAGCATAGAGTGTGAAAACTGAGTTTCCTTGAGAGCTGCTTGGAAGCCTGGTGGTGTGTGAAGTTAGTGAGCCAAATGGAGTTGTTCTCCCACAAGAACCACTCGGCTGATTCTTCTTCAATATGCCCTTCCCCAACATGCAGTGTTTCCTTGATTGAATTAGCTCTCACACCAATATTTGCGTCTAGAGCCTTTGCATTGAGGGCTATCTGAAAACGGCTGTGGCGCTGAAGTTGCCTGTGAATGTGGAGTTGGTGGCATGTGAAACCCGCATGTGGAGCATTCGTTTGTGTGGGATGCTCTACCAGTTTCATTCCTAGATAATGCCCTCAAAGTGCACTAAGCATAGAGTGTGAAAACTGAGTTTCCTTGAGAGCTGCTTGGAAGCCTGATGGTGTGTGAAGTTAGTTAGCCAAATGGAGTTGTTCTCCCACAAGAACCACTCGGCTGATTCTTCTTCAATATGCCCTTCACCAACATGCAGTGTTTCCTTGATTGAAGTAGCTCTCACAGCAATATTTGCGTCTAGAGCCTTTGCATTGAGGGCTATCTGAAAACGGCTGTGGCGCTGAAGTTGCCTGTGAATGTGGAGTTGGTGGCATGTGAAACCCGCATGTGGAGCATTCGTTTGTGTGGGATGCTCTACCAGGTTCATTCCTAGATAATGCACTCAAAGGGCACTAAGCATAGAGTGTGAAAACTGAGTTTCCTTGAGAGCTGCTTGGAAGCCTGGTGGTGTGTGAAGTTAGTGAGCCAAATGGAGTTGTTCTCCCACAAGAACCACTCGGCTGATTCTTCTTCAATATGCCCTTCCCCAACATGCAGTGTTTCCTTGATTGAATTAGCTCTCACACCAATATTTGCGTCTAGAGCCTTTGCATTGAGGGCTATCTGAAAACGGCTGTGGCGCTGAAGTTGCCTGTGAATGTGGAGTTGGTGGCATGTGAAACCCGCATGTGGAGCATTCGTTTGTGTGGGATGCTCACCAAGCTTCATTTCAGTCCTAGGCACTCAAAGGGCACTAAGCATAGAGTGTGAAAACTGAGTTTCCTTGAGAGCTGCTTGGAAGCCTGATGGTGTGTGAAGTTAGTGAGCCAAATGGAGTTGTTCTCCCACAAGAACCACTCGGCTGATTCTTCTTCAATATGCCCTTCCCCAACATGCAGTGTTTCCTTGATTGAATTAGCTCTCACACCAATATTTGCGTCTAGAGCCTTTGCATTGAGGGCTATCTGAAAACGGCTGTGGCGCTGAAGTTGCCTGTGAATGTGGAGTTGGTGGCATGTGAAACCCCCATGTGGAGCATTCGTTTGTGTGGGATGCTCTACCAGGTTCATTCCTAGATAATGCACTCAAAGGGCACTAAGCATAGAGTGTGAAAACTGAGTTTCCTTGAGAGCTGCTTGGAAGCCTGATGGTGTGTGAAGTTAGTGAGCCAAATGGAGTTGTTCTCCCACAAGAACCACTCGACTGATTTTTCTTCAATATGCCCTTCCCCAACATGCAGTGTTTCCTTGATTGAATTAGCTCTCACACCAATATTTGCGTCTAGAGCCTTTGCATTGAGGGCTATCTGAAAATGGCTGTGGCACTGAAGTTGCCTGTGAATGTGGAGTTGGTGGCATGTGAAACCCCCATGTGGAGCATTCGTTTGTGTGGGATGCTCACCAAGCTTCATTTCAGTCCTAGGCACTCAATGGGCACTAAGCATAGAGTGTGAAAACTGAGTTTCCTTGAGAGCTGCTTGGAAGCCTGATGGTGTGTGAAGTTAGTGAGCCAAATGGAGTTGTTCTCCCACAAGAACCACTCGGCTGATTCTTCTTCAATATGCCCTTCCCCAACATGCAGTGTTTCCTTGATTGAATTAGCTCTCACACCAATATTTGCGTCTAGAGCCTTTGCATTGAGGGCTATCTGAAAACGGCTGTGGCGCTGAAGTTGCCTGTGAATGTGGAGTTGGTGGCATGTGAAACCCGCATGTGGAGCATTCGTTTGTGTGGGATGCTCTACCAGGTTCATTCCTAGATAATGCACTCAAAGGGCACTAAGCATAGAGTGTGAAAACTGAGTTTCCTTGAGAGCTGCTTGGAAGCCTGATGGTGTGTGAAGTTAGTGAGCCAAATGGAGTTGTTCTCCCACAAGAACCACTCGGCTGATTCTTCTTCAATATGCCCTTCCCCAACATGCAGTGTTTCCTTGATTGAATTAGCTCTCACACCAATATTTGCGTCTAGAGCCTTTGCATTGAGGGCTATCTGAAAACGGCTGTGGCGCTGAAGTTGCCTGTGAATGTGGAGTTGGTGGCATGTGAAACCCGCATGTGGAGCATTCGTTTGTGTGGGATGCTCTACCAGGTTCATTCCTAGATAATGCACTCAAAGGGCACTAAGCATAGAGTGTGAAAACTGAGTTTCCTTGAGAGCTGCTTGGAAGCCTGATGGTGTGTGAAGTTAGTGAGCCAAATGGAGTTGTTCTCCCACAAGAACCACTCGGCTGATTCTTCTTCAATATGTCCTTCCCCAACATTCAGTGTTTCCTTGATTGAATTAGCTCTCACAGCAATATTTGCGTCTAGAGCCTTTGCATTGAGGGCTATCTGAAAACGGCTGTGGCGCTGAAGTTGCCTGTGAATGTGGAGTTGGTGGCATGTGAAACCCGCATGTGGAGCATTCGTTTGTGTGGGATGCTCACCAAGCTTCATTTCAGTCCTAGGCACTCAAAGGGCACTAAGCATAGAGTGTGAAAACTGAGTTTCCTTGAGAGCTGCTTGGAAGCCTGATGGTGTGTGAAGTTAGTGAGCCAAATGGAGTTGTTCTCCCACAAGAACCACTCGGCTGATTCTTCTTCAATATGCCACTCCCCAACATGCAGTGTTTCCTTGATTGAATTAGCTCTCACACCAATATTTGCGTCTAGAGCCTTTGCATTGAGGGCTACCTGAAAACGGCTGTGGCGCTGAAGTTGCCTGTGAATGTGGAGTTGGTGGCATGTGAAACCCCCATGTGGAGCATTCGTTTGTGTGGGATGCTCTACCAGGTTCATTCCTAGATAATGCACTCAAAGGGCACTAAGCATAGAGTGTGAAAACTGAGTTTCCTTGAGAGCTGCTTGGAAGCCTGGTGGTGTGTGAAGTTAGTGAGCCAAATGGAGTTGTTCTCCCACAAGAACCACTCGGCTGATTCTTCTTCAATATGCCCTTCCCCAACATGCAGTGTTTCCTTGATTGAATTAGCTCTCACACCAATATTTGCGTCTAGAGCCTTTGCATTGAGGGCTATCTGAAAACGGCTGTGGCGCTGAAGTTGCCTGTGAATGTGGAGTTGGTGGCATGTGAAACCCGCATGTGGAGCATTCGTTTGTGTGGGATGCTCACCAAGCTTCATTTCAGTCCTAGGCACTCAAAGTGCACTAAGCCTAGAGTGTGAAAACTGAGTTTCCTTGAGAGCTGCTTGGAAGCCTGATGGTGTGTGAAGTTAGTGAGCCAAATGGAGTTGTTCTCCCACAAGAACCACTCGGCTGATTCTTCTTCAATATGCCCTTACCCAACATGCAGTGTTTCCTTGATTGAATTAGCTCTCACACCAATATTTGCGTCTAGAGCCTTTGCATTGAGGGCTATCTGAAAACGGCTGTGGCGCTGAAGTTGCCTGTGAATGTGGAGTTGGTGGCATGTGAAACCCGCATGTGGAGCATTCGTTTGTGTGGGATGCTCACCAAGCTTCATTTCAGTCCTAGGCACTCAAAGGGCACTAAGCCTAGAGTGTGAAAACTGAGTTTCCTTGAGAGCTGCTTGGAAGCCTGATGGTGTGTGAAGTTAGTGAGCCAAATGGAGTTGTTCTCCCACAAGAACCACTCGGCTGATTCTTCTTCAATATGCCCTTCCCCAACATGCAGTGTTTCCTTGATTGAATTAGCTCTCACACCAATATTTGCGTCTAGAGCCTTTGCATTGAGGGCTATCTGAAAACGGCTGTGGCGCTGAAGTTGCCTGTGAATGTGGAGTTGGTGGCATGTGAAACCCGCATGTGCAGCACTCGTTTGTGTGGGATGCTCACCAACTTCACTCCTAGATAATGCCCTCAAAGTGCACTAAGCATAGAGTGTGAAAACTGAGTTTCCTTGAGAGCCGCTTGGAAGCCTGATGGTGTGTGAAGTTAGTGAGCCAAATGGAGTTGTTCTCCCACAAGAACCACTCGGCTGATTCTTCTTCAATATGCCCTTCACCAACATGCAGTGTTTCCTTGATTGAATTAGCTCTCACACCAATATTTGCGTCTAGAGCCTTTGCCTTGAGGGCTATCTGAAAACGGCCGTGGCGCTGAAGTTGCCTGTGAATGTGGAGTTGGTGGCATGTGAAACCCGCATGTGGAGCATTCGTTTGTGTGGGATGCTCTACCAGGTTCATTCCTAGATAATGCACTGAAACGGCACTAAGCATAGAGAGTGAAAACTGAGTTTCCTTGAGAGCTGCTTGGAAGCCTGATGGTGTGTGAAGTTAGTGAGCCAAATGGAGTTGTTCTCCCACAAGAACCACTCGGCTGATTCTTCTTCAATATGCCCTTCCCCAACATGCAGTGTTTCCTTGATTGAATTAGCTCTCACACCAATATTTGCGTCTAGAGCCTTTGCATTGAAGGCTATCTGAAAACGGCTGTGGCGCTGAAGTTGCCTGTGAATGTGGAGTTGGTGGCATGTGAAACCCGCATGTGGAGCATTCGTTTGTGTGGGATGCTCTACCAGGTTCATTCCTAGATAATGCACTCAAAGGGCACTAAGCATAGAGTGTGAAAACTGAGTTTCCTTGAGAGCTGCTTGGAAGCCTGGTGGTGTGTGAAGTTAGTGAGCCAAATGGAGTTGTTCTCCCACAAGAACCACTCGGCTGATTCTTCTTCAATATGCCCTTCCCCAACATGCAGTGTTTCCTTGATTGAATTAGCTCTCACACCAATATTTGCGTCTAGAGCCTTTGCATTGAGGGCTATCTGAAAACAGCTGTGGCGCTGAAGTTGCCTGTGAATGTGGAGTTGGTGGCATGTGAAACCCGCATGTGGAGCATTCGTTTGTGTGGGATGCTCTACCAGTTTCATTCCTAGATAATGCCCTCAAAGTGCACTAAGCATAGAGTGTGAAAACTGAGTTTCCTTGAGAGCTGCTTGGAAGCCTGATGGTGTGTGAAGTTAGTGATCGAAATGTAGTTGTTCTCCCACAAGAACCACTCGGCTGATTCTTCTTCAATATGCCCTTCCCCAACATGCAGTGTTTCGTTGATTGAATTAGCTCTCACACCAATATTTGCGTCTAGAGCCTTTGCATTGAGGGCTATCTGAAAACGGCTGTGGCGCTGAAGTTGCCTGTGAATGTGGAGTTGGTGGCATGTGAAACCCGCATGTGGAGCATTCGTTTGTGTGGGATGCTCACCAAGCTTCATTTCAGTCCTAGGCACTCAAAGTGCACTAAGCCTGGAGTGTGAAAACTGAGTTTCCTTGAGAGCTGCTTGGAAGCCTGATGGTGTGTGAAGTTAGTGAGCCAAATGGAGTTGTTCTCCCACAAGAACCACTCGGCTGATTCTTCTTCAATATGCCATTCCCCAACATGCAGTGTTTCCTTGATTGAATTAGCTCTCACACCAATATTTGCGTCTAGAGCCTTTGCCTTGAGGGCTATCTGAAAACGGCTGTGGCGCTGAAGTTGCCTGTGAATGTGGAGTTGGTGGCATGTGAAACCCGCATGTGGAGCATTCGTTTGTGTGGGATGCTCTACCAGGTTCATTCCTAGATAATGCACTCAAAGGGCACTAAGCATAGAGTGTGAAAACTGAGTTTCCTTGAGAGCTGCTTGGAAGCCTG
This sequence comes from Ochotona princeps, assembly GCF_030435755.1. Lineage (NCBI taxonomy): Eukaryota > Metazoa > Chordata > Mammalia > Lagomorpha > Ochotonidae > Ochotona > Ochotona princeps. The sequence continues at coordinate 19,811 of NW_026698417.1, forward strand.
ATGGTGTGTGAAGTTAGTGAGCCAAATGGAGTTGTTCTCCCACAAGAACCACTCGGCTGATTCTTCTTCAATATGCCCTTACCCAACATGCAGTGTTTCCTTGATTGAATTAGCTCTCACACCAATATTTGCGTTTAGAGCCTTTGCATTGAGGGCTATCTGAAAACGGCTGTGGCGCTGAAGTTGCCTGTGAATGTGGAGTTGGTGGCATGTGAAACCCGCATGTGGAGCATTCGTTTGTGTGGGATGCTCACCAAGCTTCATTTCAGTCCTAGGCACTCAAAGGGCACTAAGCCTAGAGTGTGAAAACTGAGTTTCCTTGAGAGCTGCTTGGAAGCCTGATGGTGTGTGAAGTTAGTGAGCCAAATGGAGTTGTTCTCCCACAAGAACCACTCGGCTGATTCTTCTTCAATATGCCCTTCCCCAACATGCAGTGTTTCCTTGATTGAATTAGCTCTCACACCAATATTTGCGTCTAGAGCCTTTGCATTGAGGGCTATCTGAAAACGGCTGTGGCGCTTAAGTTGCCTGTGAATGTGGAGTTGGTGGCATGTGAAACCCGCATGTGCAGCATTCGTTTGTGTGGGATGCTCACCAACTTCACTCCTAGATAATGCACTCAAAGTGCACTAAGCATAGAGTGTGAAAACTGAGTTTCCTTGAGAGCCGCTTGGAAGCCTGGTGGTGTGTGAAGTTAGTGAGCCAAATGGAGTTGTTCTCCCACAAGAACCACTCGGCTGATTCTTCTTCAATATGCCCTTCCCCAACATGCAGTGTTTCCTTGATTGAATTAGCTCTCACACCAATATTTGCGTCTAGAGCCTTTGCATTGAGGGCTATCTGAAAACGGCTGTGGCGCTGAAGTTGCCTGTGAATGTGGAGTTGGTGGCATGTGAAACCCGCATGTGGAGCATTCGTTTGTGTTTGATGCTCTACCAGGTTCATTCCTAGATAATGCACTCAAAGTGCACTAAGCATAGAGTGTGAAAACTGAGTTTCCTTGAGGGGTGCTTGGAAGCCTGATGGTGTGTGAAGTTAGTGAGCCAAATGGAGTTGTTCTCCCACAAGAACCACTCGGCTGATTCTTCTTCAATATGCCCTTCCCCAACATGCAGTGTTTCCTTGATTGAATTAGCTCTCACACCAATATTTGCGTCTAGAGCCTTTGCCTTGAGGGCTATCTGAAAACGGCCGTGGCGCTGAAGTTGCCTGTGAATGTGGAGTTGGTGGCATGTGAAACCCGCATGTGGAGCATTCGTTTGTGTGGGATGCTCTACCAGGTTCATTCCTAGATAATGCACTGAAACGGCACTAAGCATAGAGTGTGAAAACTGAGTTTCCTTGAGAGCTGCTTGGAAGCCTGATGGTGTGTGAAGTTAGTGAGCCAAATGGAGTTGTTCTCCCACAAGAACCACTCGGCTGATTCTTCTTCAATATGCCCTTCCCCAACATGCAGTGTTTCCTTGATTGAATTAGCTCTCACACCAATATTTGCGTCTAGAGCCTTTGCATTGAAGGCTATCTGAAAACGGCTGTGGCGCTGAAGTTGCCTGTGAATGTGGAGTTGGTGGCATGTGAAACCCGCATGTGGAGCATTCGTTTGTGTGGGATGCTCTACCAGGTTCATTCCTAGATAATGCACTCAAAGGGCACTAAGCATAGAGTGTGAAAACTGAGTTTCCTTGAGAGCTGCTTGGAAGCCTGGTGGTGTGTGAAGTTAGTGAGCCAAATGGAGTTGTTCTCCCACAAGAACCACTCGGCTGATTCTTCTTCAATATGCCCTTCCCCAACATGCAGTGTTTCCTTGATTGAATTAGCTCTCACACCAATATTTGCGTCTAGAGCCTTTGCATTGAGGGCTATCTGAAAACAGCTGTGGCGCTGAAGTTGCCTGTGAATGTGGAGTTGGTGGCATGTGAAACCCGCATGTGGAGCATTCGTTTGTGTGGGATGCTCTACCAGTTTCATTCCTAGATAATGCCCTCAAAGTGCACTAAGCATAGAGTGTGAAAACTGAGTTTCCTTGAGAGCCGCTTGGAAGCCTGATGGTGTGTGAAGTTAGTGAGCCAAATGGAGTTGTTCTCCCACAAGAACCACTCGGCTGATTCTTCTTCAATATGCCCTTCCCCAACATGCAGTGTTTCGTTGATTGAATTAGCTCTCACACCAATATTTGCGTCTAGAGCCTTTGCATTGAGGGCTATCTGAAAACGGCTGTGGCGCTGAAGTTGCCTGTGAATGTGGAGTTGGTGGCATGTGAAACCCGCATGTGGAGCATTCGTTTGTGTTTGATGCTCTACCAGTTTCATTCCTAGATAATGCACTCAAAGTGCACTAAGCATAGAGTGTGAAAACTGCGTTTCCTTGAGGGCTGCTTGGAAGCCTGATGGTGTGTGAAGTTAGTGAGCCAAATGGAGTTGTTCTCCCACAAGAACCACTCGGCTGATTCTTCTTCAATATGCCCTTCCCCAACATGCAGTGTTTCCTTGATTGAATTAGCTCTCACACCAATATTTGCGTCTAGAGCCTTTGCATTGAGGGCTATCTGAAAACGGCTGTGGCGCTGAAGTTGCCTGTGAATGTGGAGTTGGTGGCATGTGAAACCCGCATGTGGAGCATTCGTTTGTGTTTGATGCTCTACCAGGTTCATTCCTAGATAATGCACTCAAAGTGCACTAAGCATAGAGTGTGAAAACTGAGTTTCCTTGAGGGCTGCTTGGAAGCCTGATGGTGTGTGAAGTTAGTGAGCCAAATGGAGTTGTTCTCCCACAAGAACCACTCGGCTGATTCTTCTTCAATATGCCCTTCCCCAACATGCAGTGTTTCCTTGATTGAATTAGCTCTCACACCAATATTTGCGTCTAGAGCCTTTGCATTGAGGGCTATCTGAAAACGGCTGTGGCGCTGAAGTTGCCTGTGAATGTGGAGTTGGAGGCATGTGAAACCCGCATGTGGAGCATTCGTTTGTGTGGGATGCTCTACCAGGTTCATTCCTAGATAATGCACTCAAAGGGCACTAAGCATAGAGTGTGAAAACTGAGTTTCCTTGAGAGCTGCTTGGAAGCCTGGTGGTGTGTGAAGTTAGTGAGCCAAATGGAGTTGTTCTCCCACAAGAACCACTCGGCTGATTCTTCTTCAATATGCCCTTCCCCAACATGCAGTGTTTCCTTGATTGAATTAGCTCTCACACCAATATTTGCGTCTAGAGCCTTTGCCTTGAGGGCTATCTGAAAACGGCTGTGGCGCTGAAGTTGCCTGTGAATGTGGAGTTGGTGGCATGTGAAACCCGCATGTGGAGCATTCGTTTGTGTGGGATGCTCTACCAGGTTCATTCCTAGATAATGCACTCAAAGGGCACTAAGCCTAGAGTGTGAAAACTGAGTTTCCTTGAGAGCTGCTTGGAAGCCTGATGGTGTGTGAAGTTAGTGAGCCAAATGGAGTTGTTCTCCCACAAGAACCACTCGGCTGATTCTTCTTCAATATGCCCTTCCCGAACATGCAGTGTTTCCTTGATTGAATTAGCTCTCACACCAATATTTGCGTCTAGAGCCTTTGCCTTGAGGGCTATCTGAAAACGGCCGTGGCGCTGAAGTTGCCTGTGAATGTGGAGTTGGTGGCATGTGAAACCCGCATGTGGAGCATTCGTTTGTGTGGGATGCTCTACCAGGTTCATTCCTAGATAATGCACTGAAACGGCACTAAGCATAGAGTGTGAAAACTGAGTTTCCTTGAGAGCTGCTTGGAAGCCTGATGGTGTGTGAAGTTAGTGAGCCAAATGGAGTTGTTCTCCCACAAGAACCACTCGGCTGATTCTTCTTCAATATGCCCTTCCCCAACATGCAGTGTTTCCTTGATTGAATTAGCTCTCACACCAATATTTGCGTCTAGAGCCTTTGCATTGAAGGCTATCTGAAAACGGCTGTGGCGCTGAAGTTGCCTGTGAATGTGGAGTTGGTGGCATGTGAAACCCGCATGTGGAGCATTCGTTTGTGTTTGATGCTCTACCAGTTTCATTCCTAGATAATGCACTCAAAGTGCACTAAGCATAGAGTGTGAAAACTGAGTTTCCTTGAGGGCTGCTTGGAAGCCTGATGGTGTGTGAAGTTAGTGAGCCAAATGGAGTTGTTCTCCCACAAGAACCACTCGGCTGATTCTTCTTCAATATGTCCTTCCCCAACATGCATTGTTTCCTTGATTGAATTAGCTCTCACACCAATATTTGCGTATAGAGTCTTTGCATTGAGGGCTATCTGAAAACGGCTGTGGCGCTGAAGTTGCCTGTGAATGTGGAGTTGGAGGCATGTGAAACCCGCATGTGGAGCATTCGTTTGTGTGGGATGCTCTACCAGGTTCATTCCTAGATAATGCACTCAAAGGGCACTAAGCATAGAGTGTGAAAACTGAGTTTCCTTGAGAGCTGCTTGGAAGCCTGGTGGTGTGTGAAGTTAGTGAGCCAAATGGAGTTGTTCTCCCACAAGAACCACTCGGCTGATTCTTCTTCAATATGCCCTTCCCCAACATGCAGTGTTTCCTTGATTGAATTAGCTCTCATAGCAATATTTGCGTCTAGAGCCTTTGCCTTGAGGGCTATCTGAAAACGGCTGTGGCGCTGAAGTTGCCTGTGAATGTGGAGTTGGTGGCATGTGAAACCCGCATGTGGAGCATTCGTTTGTGTGGGATGCTCTACCAGGTTCATTCCTAGATAATGCACTCAAAGGGCACTAAGCATAGAGTGTGAAAACTGAGTTTCCTTGAGAGCTGCTTGGATGCCTGATGGTGTGTGAAGTTAGTGAGCCAAATGGAGTTGTTCTTCCACAAGAACCACTCGGCTGATTCTTCTTCAATATGCCCTTCCCCAACATGCAGTGTTTCCTTGATTGAATTAGCTCTCACACCAATATTTGCGTCTAGAGCCTTTGCATTGAGGGCTATCTGAAAACGGCTGTGGCGCTGAAGTTGCCTGTGAATGTGGAGTTGGTGGCATGCGAAACCCGCATGTGGAGCATTTGTTTGTGTGGGATGCTCTACCAGGTTCATTCCTAGATAATGCACTCAAAGTGCACTAAGCATAGAGTGTGAAAACTGAGTTTCCTTGAGAGCTGCTTGGAAGCCTGATGGTGTGTGAAGTTAGTGAGCCAAATGGAGTTGTTCTCCCACAAGAACCACTCGGCTGATTCTTCTTCAATATGCCCTTCCCCAACATGCAGTGTTTCCTTGATTGAATTAGCTCTCACACCAATATTTGCGTCTAGAGCCTTTGCATTGAGGGCTATCTGAAAATGGCTGTGGCGCTGAAGTTGCCTGTGAATGTGGAGTTGGTGGCATGTGAAACCCGCATGTGGAGCATTCGTTTGTGTGGGATGCTCTACCAGGTTCATTCCTAGATAATGCACTCAAAGGGCACTAAGCATAGAGTGTGAAAACTGAGTTTCCTTGAGAGCTGCTTGGAAGCCTGGTGGTGTGTGAAGTTAGTGAGCCAAATGGAGTTGTTCTCCCACAAGAACCACTCGGCTGATTCTTCTTCAATATGCCCTTCCCCAACATGCAGTGTTTCCTTGATTGAATTAGCTCTCACACCAATATTTGCGTCTAGAGCCTTTGCATTGAGGGCAATCTGAAAACGGCTGTGGCGCTGAAGTTGCCTGTGAATGTGGAGTTGGTGGCATGTGAAACCCGCATGTGGAGCATTCGTTTGTGTGGGATGCTCTACCAGGTTCATTCCTAGATAATGCACTCAAAGTGCACTAAGCATAGAGTGTGAAAACTGAGTTTCCTTGAGAGCTGCTTGGAAGCCTGATGGTGTGTGAAGTTAGTGATCGAAATGTAGTTGTTCTCCCACAAGAACCACTCGGCTGATTCTTCTTCAATATGCCCTTCCCCAACATGCAGTGTTTCGTTGATTGAATTAGCTCTCACACCAATATTTGCGTCTAGAGCCTTTGCATTGAGGGCTATCTGAAAACGGCTGTGGCGCTGAAGTTGCCTGTGAATGTGGAGTTGGTGGCATGTGAAACCCGCATGTGGAGCATTCGTTTGTGTGGGATGCTCTACCAGGTTCATTTCAGTCCTAGGCACTCAAAGGGCACTAAGCATAGAGTGTGAAAACTGAGTTTCCTTGAGAGCTGCTTGGAAGCCTGATGGTGTGTGAAGTTAGTGAGCCAAATGGAGTTGTTCTCCCACAAGAACCACTCGGCTGATTCTTCTTCAATATGCCCTTCCCCAACATGCAGTGTTTCCTTGATTGAATTAGCTCTCACACCAATATTTGCGTCTAGAGCCTTTGCATTGAGGGCTATCTGAAAACGGCTGTGGCGCTGAAGTTGCCTGTGAATGTGGAGTTGGTGGCATGTGAAACCCGCATGTGGAGCATTCGTTTGTGTGGGATGCTCACCAAGCTTCATTTCAGTCCTAGGCACTCAAAGGGCACTAAGCCTAGAGTGTGAAAACTGAGTTTCCTTGAGAGCTGCTTGGAAGCCTGATGGTGTGTGAAGTTAGTGAGCCAAATGGAGTTGTTCTCCCACAAGAACCACTCGGCTGATTCTTCTTCAATATGCCCTTCCCCAACATGCAGTGTTTCCTTGATTGAATTAGCTCTCACACCAATATTTGCGTCTAGAGCCTTTGCATTGAGGGCTATCTGAAAACGGTTGTGGCGCTGAAGTTGCCTGTGAATGTGGAGTTGGTGGCATGTGAAACCCGCATGTGCAGCATTCGTTTGTGTGGGATGCTCACCAACTTCACTCCTAGATAATGCACTCAAAGTGCACTAAGCATAGAGTGTGAAAACTGAGTTTCCTTGAGAGCCGCTTGGAAGCCTGATGGTGTGTGAAGTTAGTGAGCCAAATGGAGTTGTTCTCCCACAAGAACCACTCGGCTGATTCTTCTTCAATATGCCCTTCCCCAACATGCAGTGTTTCCTTGATTGAATTAGCTCTCACACCAATATTTGCGTCTAGAGCCTTTGCATTGAGGGCTATCTGAAAACGGCTGTGGCGCTGAAGTTGCCTGTGAATGTGGAGTTGGTGGCATGTGAAACCCGCATGTGGAGCATTCGTTTGTGTGGGATGCTCTACCAGGTTCATTCCTAGATAATGCACTCAAAGGGCACTAAGCATAGAGTGTGAAAACTGAGTTTCCTTGAGAGCTGCTTGGAAGCCTGATGGTGTGTGAAGTTAGTGAGCCAAATGGAGTTGTTCTCCCACAAGAACCACTCGGCTGATTCTTCTTCAATATGCCCTTCCCCAACATGCAGTGTTTCCTTGATTGAATTAGCTCTCACACCAATATTTGCGTCTAGAGCCTTTGCATTGAGGGCTATCTGAAAACGGCTGTGGCGCTGAAGTTGCCTGTGAATGTGGAGTTGGTGGCATGCGAAACCCGCATGTGGAGCATTTGTTTGTGTGGGATGCTCTACCAGGTTCATTCCTAGATAATGCACTCAAAGTGCACTAAGCATAGAGTGTGAAAACTGAGTTTCCTTGAGAGCTGCTTGGAAGCCTGATGGTGTGTGAAGTTAGTGAGCCAAATGGAGTTGTTCTCCCACAAGAACCACTCGGCTGATTCTTCTTCAATATGCCCTTCCCCAACATGCAGTGTTTCCTTGATTGAATTAGCTCTCACACCAATATTTGCGTCTAGAGCCTTTGCATTGAGGGCTATCTGAAAATGGCTGTGGCGCTGAAGTTGCCTGTGAATGTGGAGTTGGTGGCATGTGAAACCCGCATGTGGAGCATTCGTTTGTGTGGGATGCTCTACCAGGTTCATTCCTAGATAATGCACTCAAAGGGCACTAAGCATAGAGTGTGAAAACTGAGTTTCCTTGAGAGCTGCTTGGAAGCCTGGTGGTGTGTGAAGTTAGTGATCGAAATGTAGTTGTTCTCCCACAAGAACCACTCGGCTGATTCTTCTTCAATATGCCCTTCCCCAACATGCAGTGTTTCGTTGATTGAATTAGCTCTCACACCAATATTTGCGTCTAGAGCCTTTGCATTGAGGGCTATCTGAAAACGGCTGTGGCGCTGAAGTTGCCTGTGAATGTGGAGTTGGTGGCATGTGAAACCCGCATGTGGAGCATTCGTTTGTGTGGGATGCTCTACCAGTTTCATTCCTAGATAATGCACTCAAAGGGCACTAAGCCTAGAGTGTGAAAACTGAGTTTCCTTGAGAGCTGCTTGGAAGCCTGATGGTGTGTGAAGTTAGTGAGCGAAATGGAGTTGTTCTCCCACAAGAACCACTCGGCTGATTCTTCTTCAATATGACCTTCCCCAACATGCAGTGTTTCGTTGATTGAATTAGCTCTCACACCAATATTTGCCTCTAGAGCCTTTGCCTTGAGGGCTATCTGAAAACGGCTGTGGCGCTGAAGTTGCCTGTGAATGTGGAGTTGGTGGCATGTGAAACCCGCATGTGGAGCATTCGTTTGTGTGGGATGCTCACCAAGCTTCATTTCAGTCCTAGGCACTCAAAGGGCACTAAGCATAGAGTGTGAAAACTGAGTTTCCTTGAGAGCTGCTTGGAAGCCTGATGGTGTGTGAAGTTAGTGAGCCAAATGGAGTTGTTCTCCCACAAGAACCACTCGGCTGATTCTTCTTCAATATGCCCTTCCCCAACATGCAGTGTTTCCTTGATTGAATTAGCTCTCACACCAATATTTGCGTCTAGAGCCTTTGCATTGAGGGCTATCTGAAAACGGCTGTGGCGCTGAAGTTGCCTGTGAATGTGGAGTTGGTGGCATGTGAAACCCCCATGTGGAGCATTCGTTTGTGTGGGATGCTCTACCAGGTTCATTCCTAGATAATGCACTCAAAGGGCACTAAGCATAGAGTGTGAAAACTGAGTTTCCTTGAGAGCTGCTTGGAAGCCTGGTGGTGTGTGAAGTTAGTGAGCCAAATGGAGTTGTTCTCCCACAAGAACCACTCGGCTGATTCTTCTTCAATATGCCCTTCCCCAACATGCAGTGTTTCCTTGATTGAATTAGCTCTCACACCAATATTTGCGTCTAGAGCCTTTGCATTGAGGGCTATCTGAAAACGGCTGTGGCGCTGAAGTTGCCTGTGAATGTGGAGTTGGTGGCATGTGAAACCCGCATGTGGAGCATTCGTTTGTGTGGGATGCTCACCAAGCTTCATTTCAGTCCTAGGCACTCAAAGGACACTAAGCCTAGAGTGTGAAAACTGAGTTTCCTTGAGAGCTGCTTGGAAGCCTGATGGTGTGTGAAGTTAGTGAGCCAAATGGAGTTGTTCTCCCACAAGAACCACTCGGCTGATTCTTCTTCAATATGCCATTCCCCAACATGCAGTGTTTCCTTGATTGAATTAGCTCTCACACCAATATTTGCGTCTAGAGCCTTTGCATTGAGGGCTATCTGAAAACGGCTGTGGCGCTGAAGTTGCCTGTGAATGTGGAGTTGGTGGCATGTGAAACCCGCATGTGGAGCATTCGTTTGTGTGGGATGCTCTACCAGGATCATTCCTAGATAATGCACTCAAAGGGCACTAAGCATAGAGTGTGAAAACTGAGTTTCCTTGAGAGCTGCTTGGAAGCCTGATGGTGTGTGAAGTTAGTGAGCCAAATGGAGTTGTTCTCCCACAAGAACCACTCGGCTGATTCTTCTTCAATATGCCCTTACCCAACATGCAGTGTTTCCTTGATTGAATTAGCTCTCACACCAATATTTGCGTCTAGAGCCTTTGCATTGAGGGCTATCTGAAAACGGCTGTGGCGCTGAAGTTGCCTGTGAATGTGGAGTTGGTGGCATGTGAAACCCGCATGTGGAGCATTCGTTTGTGTGGGATGCTCACCAAGCTTCATTTCAGTCCTAGGCACTCAAAGGGCACTAAGCATAGAGTGTGAAAACTGAGTTTCCTTGAGAGCTGCTTGGAAGCCTGATGGTGTGTGAAGTTAGTGAGCCAAATGGAGTTGTTCTCCCACAAGAACCACTCGGCTGATTCTTCTTCAATATGCCCTTCCACAACATGCAGTGTTTCCTTGATTGAATTAGCTCTCACACCAATATTTGCGTCTAGAGCCTTTGCATTGAGGGCTATCTGAAAACGGCTGTGGCGCTGAAGTTGCCTGTGAATGTGGAGTTGGTGGCATGTGAAACCCGCATGTGGAGCATTCGTTTGTGTGGGATGCTCACCAACTTCACTCCTAGATAATGCACTCAAAGTGCACTAAGCATAGAGTGTGAAAACTGAGTTTCCTTGAGAGCCGCTTGGAAGCCTGATGGTGTGTGAAGTTAGTGAGCCAAATGGAGTTGTTCTCCCACAAGAACCACTCGGCTGATTCTTCTTCAATATGCCCTTCACCAACATGCAGTGTTTCCTTGATTGAATTAGCTCTCACACCAATATTTGCGTCTAGAGCCTTTGCATTGAGGGCTATCTGAAAACGGCTGTGGCGCTGAAGTTGCCTGTGAATGTGGAGTTGGTGGCATGTGAAACCCGCATGTGGAGCATTCGTTTGTGTTTGATGCTCTACCAGGTTCATTCCTAGATAATGCACTCAAAGTGCACTAAGCATAGAGTGTGAAAACTGAGTTTCCTTGAGGGGTGCTTGGAAGCCTGATGGTGTGTGAAGTTAGTGAGCCAAATGGAGTTGTTCTCCCACAAGAACCACTCGGCTGATTCTTCTTCAATATGTCCTTCCCCAACATGCATTGTTTCCTTGATTGAATTAGCTCTCACACCAATATTTGCGTATAGAGCCTTTGCATTGAGGGCTATCTGAAAACGGCTGTGGCGCTGAAGTTGCCTGTGAATGTGGAGTTGGAGGCATGTGAAACCCGCATGTGGAGCATTCGTTTGTGTGGGATGCTCTACCAGGTTCATTCCTAGATAATGCACTCAAAGGGCACTAAGCATAGAGTGTGAAAACTGAGTTTCCTTGAGAGCTGCTTGGAAGCCTGGTGGTGTGTGAAGTTAGTGATCGAAATGTAGTTGTTCTCCCACAAGAACCACTCGGCTGATTCTTCTTCAATATGCCCTTCCCCAACATGCAGTGTTTCCTTGATTGAATTAGCTCTCACACCAATATTTGCGTCTAGAGCCTTTGCATTGAGGGCTATCTGAAAACGGCTGTGGCGCTGAAGTTGCCTGTGAATGTGGAGTTGGTGGCATGTGAAACCCGCATGTGGAGCATTCGTTTGTGTGGGATGCTCTACCAGTTTCATTCCTAGATAATGCACTCAAAGGGCACTAAGCCTAGAGTGTGAAAACTGAGTTTCCTTGAGAGCTGCTTGGAAGCCTGATGGTGTGTGAAGTTAGTGAGCGAAATGGAGTTGTTCTCCCACAAGAACCACTCGGCTGATTCTTCTTCAATATGACCTTCCCCAACATGCAGTGTTTCGTTGATTGAATTAGCTCTCACACCAATATTTGCGTCTAGAGCCTTTGCCTTGAGGGCTATCTGAAAACGGCTGTGGCGCTGAAGTTGCCTGTGAATGTGGAGTTGGTGGCATGTGAAACCCGCATGTGGAGCATTCGTTTGTGTGGGATGCTCACCAAGCTTCATTTCAGTCCTAGGCACTCAAAGGGCACTAAGCATAGAGTGTGAAAACTGAGTTTCCTTGAGAGCTGCTTGGAAGCCTGATGGTGTGTGAAGTTAGTGAGCCAAATGGAGTTGTTCTCCCACAAGAACCACTCGGCTGATTCTTCTTCAATATGCCCTTCCCCAACATGCAGTGTTTCCTTGATTGAATTAGCTCTCACACCAATATTTGCGTCTAGAGCCTTTGCATTGAGGGCTATCTGAAAACGGCTGTGGCGCTGAAGTTGCCTGTGAATGTGGAGTTGGTGGCATGTGAAACCCGCATGTGGAGCATTCGTTTGTGTGGGATGCTCTACCAGGTTCATTCCTAGATAATGCACTCAAAGGGCACTAAGCATAGAGTGTGAAAACTGAGTTTCCTTGAGAGCTGCTTGGAAGCCTGGTGGTGTGTGAAGTTAGTGAGCCAAATGGAGTTGTTCTCCCACAAGAACCACTCGGCTGATTCTTCTTCAATATGCCCTTCCCCAACATGCAGTGTTTCCTTGATTGAATTAGCTCTCACACCAATATTTGCGTCTAGAGCCTTTGCATTGAGGGCTATCTGAAAACGGCTGTGGCGCTGAAGTTGCCTGTGAATGTGGAGTTGGTGGCAGGTGAAACCCGCATGTGGAGCATTCGTTTGTGTGGGATGCTCACCAAGCTTCATTTCAGTCCTAGGCACTCAAAGTGCACTAAGCCTAGACGGTGAAAACTGAGTTTCCTTGAGAGCTGCTTGGAAGCCTGATGGTGTGTGAAGTTAGTGAGCCAAATGGAGTTGTTCTCCCACAAGAACCACTCGGCTGATTCTTCTTCAATATGCCATTCCCCAACATGCAGTGTTTCCTTGATTGAATTAGCTCTCACACCAATATTTGCGTCTAGAGCCTTTGCATTGAGGGCTATCTGAAAACGGCTGTGGCGCTGAAGTTGCCTGTGAATGTGGAGTTGGTGGCATGTGAAACCCGCATGTGGAGCATTCGTTTGTGTGGGAAGCTCTACCAGGATCATTCCTAGATAATGCACTCAAAGGGCACTAAGCATAGAGTGTGAAAACTGAGTTTCCTTGAGAGCTGCTTGGAAGCCTGATGGTGTGTGAAGTTAGTGAGCCAAATGGAGTTGTTCTCCCACAAGAACCACTAGGCTGATTCTTCTTCAATATGCCCTTCCCCAACATGCAGTGTTTCCTTGATTGAATTAGCTCTCACACCAATATTTGCGTCTAGAGCCTTTGCATTGAGGGCTATCTGAAAACGGCTGTGGCGCTGAAGTTGCCTGTGAATGTGGAGTTGGTGGCATGTGAAACCCGCATGTGGAGCATTCGTTTGTGTGGGATGCTCACCAAGCTTCATTTCAGTCCTAGGCACTCAAAGGGCACTAAGCCTAGAGTGTGAAAACTGAGTTTCCCTGAGAGCTGCTTGGAAGCCTGATGGTGTGTGAAGTTAGTGAGCCAAATGGAGTTGTTCTCCCACAAGAACCACTCGGCTGATTCTTCTTCAATATGCCCTTCCCCAACATGCAGTGTTTCCTTGATTGAATTAGCTCTCACACCAATATTTGCGTCTAGAGCCTTTGAATTGAGGGTTATCTGAAAACGGCTGTGGCGCTGAAGTTGCCTGTGAATGTGGAGTTGGTGGCATGTGAAACCCGCATGTGCAGCACTCGTTTGTGTGGGATGCTCACCAACTTCACTCCTAGATAATGCACTCAAAGGGCACTAAGCATAGAGTGTGAAAATTGAGTTTCCTTGAGAGCTGCTTGGAAGCCTGATGGTGTGTGAAGTTAGTGAGCCAAATGGAGTTGTTCTCCCACAAGAACCACTGGGCTGATTCTTCTTCAATATGCCCTTCCCCAACATGCAGTGTTTCCTTGATTGAATTAGCTCTCACACCAATATTTGCGTCTAGAGCCTTTGCATTGAGGGCTATCTGAAAACGGCTGTGGCGCTGAAGTTGCCTGTGAATGTGGAGTTGGTGGCATGTGAAACCCGCATGTGGAGCATTCGTTTGTGTTTGATGCTCTACCAGGTTCATTCCTAGATAATGCCCTCAAAGGGCACTAAGCATAGAGTGTGAAAACTGAGTTTCCTTGAGAGCTGCTTGGAAGCCTGATGGTGTGTGAAGTTAGTGAGCCAAATGGAGTTGTTCTCCCACAAGAACCACTCGGCTGATTCCTCTTCAATATGCCCTTCCCCAACATGCAGTGTTTCCTTGATTGAATTAGCTGTCACACCAATATTTGCGTCTAGAGCCTTTGCATTGAGGGCTATCTGAAAATGGCTTTGGCGCTGAAGTTGCCTGTGAATGTGGAGTTGGTGGCATGTGGAACCCGCATGTGGAGCATTCGTTTGTGTGGGATGCTCTACCAGATTCATTCCTAGATAATGCACTCAAAGTGCACTAAGCATAGAGTGTGAAAACTGAGTTTCCTTGAGAGCTGCTTGGAAGCCTGATGGTGTGTGAAGTTAGTGAGCCAAATGGAGTTGTTCTCCCACAAGAACCACTCGGCTGATTCTTCTTCAATATGCCATTCCCCAACATGCAGTGTTTCCTTGATTGAATTAGCTCTCACACCAATATTTGCGTCTAGAGCCTTTGCATTGAGGGTTATCTGAAAACGGCTGTGGCGCTGAAGTTGCCTGTGAATGTGGAGTTGGTGGCATGTGAAACCTGCAGGTGGAGCATTCGTTTGTGTTTGATGCTCTACCGGTTTCATTCCTAGATAATGCACTCAAAGTGCACTAAGCATAGAGTGTGAAAACTGAGTTTCCTTGAGAGCTGCTTGGAAGCCTGATGGTGTGTGAAGTTAGTGAGCCAAATGGAGTTGTTCTCCCACAAGAACCACTCGGCTGATTCTTCTTCAATATGCCCTTCCCCAACATGCAGTGTTTCCTTGATTGAATTAGCTCTCACACCAATATTTGCGTCTAGAGCCTTTGCATTGAGGGCTATCTGAAAACGGCTGTGGCGCTGAAGTTGCCTGTGAATGTGGAGTTGGTGGCATGTGAAACCCGCATGTGGAGCATTCGTTTGTGTGGGATGCTCTACCAGGTTCATTCCTAGATAATGCACTCAAAGGGCACTAAGCATAGAGTGTGAAAACTGAGTTTCCTTGAGAGCTGCTTGGAAGCCTGATGGTGTGTGAAGTTAGTGAGCCAAATGGAGTTGTTCTCCCACAAGAACCACTTGGCTGATTCTTCTTCAATATGCCCTTCCCGAACATGCAGTGTTTCCTTGATTGAATTAGCTCTCACATCAATATTTGCGTCTAGAGCCTTTGCCTTGAGGGCTATCTGAAAACGGCTGTGGCGCTGAAGTTGCCTGTGAATGTGGAGTTGGTGGCATGTGAAACCCGCATGTGGAGCATTCGTTTGTGTGGGATGCTCTACCAGGTTCATTCCTAGATAATGCACTCAAAGGGCACTAAGCATAGAGTGTGAAAACTGAGTTTCCTTGAGAGCTGCTTGGAAGCCTGATGGTGTGTAAAGTTAGTGAGCCAAATGGAGTTGTTCTCCCACAAGAACCACTCGGCTGATTCTTCTTCAATATGCCCTTCCCCAACATGCAGTGTTTCCTTGATTGAATTAGCTCTCACACCAATATTTGTGTCTAGAGCCTTTGCATTGAGGGCTATCTGAAAACGGCTGTGGCGCTGAAGTTGCCTGTGAATGTGGAGTTGGTGGCATGTGAAACCCGCATGTGGAGCATTCGTTTGTGTGGGATGCTCTACCAGGTTCATTCCTAGATAATGCACTCAAAGTGCACTAAGCCTAGAGTGTGAAAACTGAGTTTCCTTGAGAGCTGCTTGGAAGCCTGATGGTGTGTGAAGTTAGTGAGCCAAATGGAGTTGTTCTCCCACAAGAACCACTCGGCTGATTCTTCTTCAATATGCCCTTCCCCAACATGCAGTGTTTCCTTGATTGAATTAGCTCTCACACCAATATTTGCGTCTAGATCCTTTGCATTGAGGGCTATCTGAAAACGGCTGTGGCGCTGAAGTTGCCTGTGAATGTGGAGTTGGTGGCATGTGAAACCCGCATGTGGAGCATTCGTTTGTGTGGGATGCTCTTCCAGTTTCATTCCTAGATAATGCACTCAAAGGGCACTAAGCCTAGAGTGTGAAAACTGAGTTTCCTTGAGAGCTGCTTGGAAGCCTGATGGTGTGTGAAGTTAGTGAGCCAAATGGAGTTGTTCTCCCACAAGAACCACTCGGCTGATTCTTCTTCAATATGCCCTTCCACAACATGCAGTGTTTCCTTGATTGAATTAGCTCTCACACCAATATTTGCGTCTAGAGCCTTTGCATTGAGGGCTATCTGAAAACGGCTGTGGCGCTGAAGTTGCCTGTGAAACCCGCATGTGGAGCATTCGTTTGTGTGGGATGCTCACCAAGCTTCATTTCAGTCCTAGGCACTCAAAGGGCACTAAGCATAGAGTGTGAAAACTGAGTTTCCTTGAGAGCTGCTTGGAAGCTTGATGGTGTGTGAAGTTAGTGAGCCAAATGGAGTTGTTCTCCCACAAGAACCACTCGGCTGATTCTTCTTCAATATGCCCTTCCCCAACATGCAGTGTTTCCTTGATTGAATTAGCTCTCACACCAATATTTGCGTCTAGAGCCTTTGCATTGAGGGTTATCTGAAAACGGCTGTGGCGCTGAAGTTGCCTGTGAATGTGGAGTTGGTGGCATGTGAATCCTGCAGGTGGAGCATTCGTTTGTGTGGGATGCTCACTAAGCTTCATTTCAGTCCTTGGCACTCAAAGTGCACTAAGCATAGAGTGTGAAAACTGAGTTTCCTTGAGAGTTGCTTGGAAGCCTGATGGTGTGTGAAGTTAGTGAGCCAAATGGAGTTGTTCTCCCACAAGAACCACTCGGCTGATTCTTCTTCAATATGCCCTTCCCCAACATGCAGTGTTTCCTTGATTGAATTAGCTCTCACACCAATATTTGTGTCTAGAGCCTTTGCATTGAGGGCTATCTGAAAACGGCTGTGGCGCTGAAGTTGCCTGTGAATGTGGAGTTGGTGGCATGTGAAACCCGCATGTGGAGCATTCGTTTGTGTGGGATGCTCTACCAGATTCATTCCTAGATAATGCACTCAAAGGGCACTAAGCCTAGAGTGTGAAAACTGAGTTTCCTTGAGAGCTGCTTGGAAGCCTGATGGTGTGTGAAGTTAGTGAGCCAAATGGAGTTGTTCTCCCACAAGAACCACTCGGCTGATTCTTCTTCAATATGCCCTTCCCCAACATGCAGTGTTTCCTTGATTGAATTAGCTCTCACACCAATATTTGCGTCTAGAGCCTTTGCATTGAGGGCTATCTGAAAACGGCTGTGGCGCTGAAGTTGCCTGTGAATGTGGAGTTGGTGGCATGTGAAACCCGCATGTGGAGCATTCGTTTGTGTGGGATGCTCTACCAGGTTCATTCCTAGATAATGCACTCAAAGGGCACTAAGCATAGAGTGTGAAAACTGAGTTTCCTTGAGAGCTGCTTGGAAGCCTGATGGTGTGTGAAGTTAGTGAGCCAAATGGAGTTCTTCTCCCACAAGAACCACTCGGCTGATTCTTCTTCAATATGCCCTTCCCCAACATGCAGTGTTTCCTTGATTGAATTAGCTCTCACAGCAATATTTGCGTCTAGAGCCTTTGCATTGAGGGCTATCTGAAAACGGCTGTGGCGCTGAAGTTGCCTGTGAATGTGGAGTTGGTGGCATGTGAAACCCGCATGTGGAGCATTCGTTTGTGTGGGATGCTCTACCAGGTTCATTCCTAGATAATGCACTCAAAGGGCACTAAGCCTAGAGTGTGAAAACTGAGTTTCCTTGAGAGCTGCTTGGAAGCCTGATGGTGTGTGAAGTTAGTGAGCCAAATGGAGTTGTTCTCCCACAAGAACCACTCGGCTGATTCTTCTTCAATATGCCCTTCCCCAACATGCAGTGTCTCCTTGATTGAATTAGCTCTCACACCAATATTTGCGTCTAGAGCCTTTGCATTGAGGGCTATCTGAAAACGGCTGTGGCGCTGAAGTTGCCTGTGAAACCCGCATGTGGAGCATTCGTTTGTGTGGGATGCTCACCAAGCTTCATTTCAGTCCTAGGCACTCAAAGGGCACTAAGCATAGAGTGTGAAAACTGAGTTTCCTTGAGAGCTGCTTGGAAGCTTGATGGTGTGTGAAGTTAGTGAGCCAAATGGAGTTGTTCTCCCACAAGAACCACTCGGCTGATTCTTCTTCAATATGCCCTTCCCCAACATGCAGTGTTTCCTTGATTGAATTAGCTCTCACACCAATATTTGCGTCTAGAGCCTTTGCATTGAGGGTTATCTGAAAACGGCTGTGGCGCTGAAGTTGCCTGTGAATGTGGAGTTGGTGGCATGTGAAACCTGCAGGTGGAGCATTCGTTTGTGTGGGATGCTCACTAAGCTTCATTTCAGTCCTTGGCACTCAAAGTGCACTAAGCATAGAGTGTGAAAACTGAGTTTCCTTGAGAGTTGCTTGGAAGCCTGATGGTGTGTGAAGTTAGTGAGCCAAATGGAGTTGTTCTCCCACAAGAACCACTCGGCTGATTCTTCTTCAATATGCCCTTCCCCAACATGCAGTGTTTCCTTGATTGAATTAGCTCTCACACCAATATTTGCGTCTAGAGCCTTTGCATTGAGGGTTATCTGAAAACGGCTGTGGCGCTGAAGTTGCCTGTGAATGTGGAGTTGGTGGCATGTGAAACCTGCAGGTGGAGCATTCGTTTGTGTGGGATGCTCACTAAGCTTCATTTCAGTCCTAGGCACTCAAAGTGCCCTAAGCATAGAGTGTGAAAACTGAGTTTCCTTGAGAGCTGCTTGGAAGCCTGATGGTGTGTGAAGTTAGTGAGCCAAATGGAGTTGTTCTCCCACAAGAACCACTCGGCTGATTCTTCTTCAATATGACCTTCCCCAACATGCAGTGTTTCCTTGATTGAATTAGCTCTCACACCAATATTTGCGTCTAGAGCCTTTGCATTGAGGGCTATCTGAAAACGGCTGTGGCGCTGAAGTTGCCTGTGAATGTGGAGTTGGTGGCATGTGAAACCCGCATGTGGAGCATTCGTTTGTGTGGGATGCTCTACCAGGTTCATTCCTAGATAATGCACTCAAAGTGCACTAAGCCTAGAGTGTGAAAACTGAGTTTCCTTGAGAGCTGCTTGGAAGCCTGATGGTGTGTGAAGTTAGTGAGCCAAATGGAGTTGTTCTCCCACAAGAACCACTCGGCTGATTCTTCTTCAATATGCCCTTCCCCAACATGCAGTGTTTCCTTGATTGAATTATCTCTCACACCAATATTTGCGTCTAGAGCCTTTGCATTGAGGGCTATCTGAAAACGGCTGTGGCGCTGAAGTTGCCTGTGAAACCCGCATGTGGAGCATTCGTTTGTGTGGGATGCTCACCAAGCTTCATTTCAGTCCTAGGCACTCAAAGGGCACTAAGCATAGAGTGTGAAAACTGAGTTTCCTTGAGAGCTGCTTGGAAGCCTGATGGTGTGTGAAGTTAGTGAGCCAAATGGAGTTGTTCTCCCACAAGAACCACTCGGCTGATTCTTCTTCAATATGCCCTTCCCCAACATGCAGTGTTTCCTTGATTGAATTAGCTCTCACACCAATATTTGCGTCCAGAGCCTTTGCATTGAGGGCTATCTGAAAACGGCTGTGGCGCTGAAGTTGCCTGTGAATGTGGAGTTGGTGGCATGTGAAACCTGGAGGTGGATCATTCGTTTGTGTGGGATGCTCACTAAGCTTCATTTCAGTCCTTGGCACTCAAAGTGCACTAAGCCTAGAGTGTGAAAACTGAGTTTCCTTGAGAGCTGCTTGGAAGCCTGATGGTGTGTGAAGTTAGTGAGCCAAATGGAGTTGTTCTCCCACAAGAACCACTCGGCTGATTCTTCTTCAATATGCCCTTCCCCAACATGCAGTGTTTCCTTGATTGAATTAGCTCTCACACCAATATTTGCGTCTAGAGCCTTTGCATTGAGGGCTATCTGAAAACGGCTGTGGCGCTGAAGTTGCCTGTGAATGTGGAGTTGGTGGCATGTGAAACCCGCATGTGGAGCATTCGTTTGTGTGGGATGCTCTACCAGGTTCATTCCTAGATAATGCACTCAAAGGGCACTAAGCATAGAGTGTGAAAACTGAGTTTCCTTGAGAGCTGCTTGGAAGCCTGATGGTGTGTGAAGTTAGTGAGCCAAATGGAGTTGTTCTCCCACAAGAACCACTCGGCTGATGCTTTTTTTTTTTTAATTGCTTATTCTTTATTTATTTATTTATTTTTTAAATTTTTATTTTATTTATTTATTTATTTATTTTTAATTATTTATTATTTAACTTCAGTAATTACATTGTATTATGTGACACAGTTACATAGATACTTGGGTTCTCCCCACCCCTCCCCAAACCCTCCCACCATGGTGGATTCCTCCACCTTGTTGCATAACCACAGCTCAAGTTCAGTTGAGATTTCCCCATTGCAAGCGTATACCAAACATAGAGTCCAGCATCTTATTGTCCCGTCAAGTTCAACGGTTTCTTAGGTATACCCTCTCTGGTCTGATGACAGAGCCAGCAGAGTATCATCCCAGTCAATTGAAAGCTCCAACATACCATCAGCAAAAATTTACATCATTATGGAATTAATTGACATAGTAATGAGTAACCAGTATGTTAAAAGTAAATGCGGGTTCCCAGCCACCTTCTGTGACCACCTCACCTATACTTCAATTTTAGTTTATACACAACATATAACATTCAAAACATAACATGTTATACATAACATCATATCATCTTAAATTAAGGCAAACATGTGGTATTTAACCTTTTGGGATTGGCTCATTTCCCTTAGCATTATGGTTTCCAGTTTGGCCCATTTGGCCACAAAGAACTGCATTTTGTTTTTTTTAATAGCTGAGTAGTATTCCATGGAGTAGATGAACCATAGCTTTCTTATCCAATCCTCTTTTGATGGGCATTTTGGTTGTTTCCATGTTTTTGCAATTACTGATTGTGCTGCTATGAACATAGGAGTGCATGTTGGTTTCTCATAGAACAAGTGTTCTGGATATATTCCTAGGAGTGCTATTGCTGGATCATACGGTATGTTGAATTTGAGTTGTTTGAATATTCTCCATACTGATTTCCATAGAGGCTGTACCAGCCTGCAGCCCCACCAGCAGTGGAGTAGGGTTCCCTTTTCCCCGCAACCTCGCCAACAAGTGTCGTTGGTGCTTTTATTCATGTGGGCCAGTCTTACTGGCGTTAGGTGGTACCTCATTGATGTTTTAATTTGGATTTCCCTTATTGCCAGGGAACTTGAGCATTTTTTCATATGTTTATTTGCCATTTGGGTTTGTTCCTTTGTGAAGTGTCTGCCCATGTCCCGTGCCCATTTCTTGAGTGATTCTTCTTCAATATGCCCTTCCCCAACATGCAGTGTTTCCTTGATTGAATTAGCTCTCACACCAATATTTGCGTCTAGAGCCTTTGCATTGAGGGCTATCTGAAAACGGCTGTGCCGCTGAAGTTGCCTGTGAATGTGGAGTTGGTGGCATGTGAAACCCGCATGTGGAGCATTCGTTTGTGTGGGATGCTCTACCAGTTTCATTCCTAGATAATGCCCTCAATGTGCACTAAGTATAGAGTGTGAAAACTGAGTTTCCTTGAGAGCTGCTTGGAAGCCTGATGGTGTGTGAAGTTAGTGAGCCAAATGGAGTTGTTCTCCCACAAGAACCACTCGGCTGATTCTTCTTCAATATGCCCTTCCCCAACATGCAGTGTTTCCTTGATTGAATTAGCTCTCACACCAATATTTGCGTCTAGAGCCTTTGCATTGAGGGCTATCTGAAAACGGCTGTGGCGCTGAAGTTGCCTGTGAATGTGGAGTTGGTGGCATGTGAAACCCGCATGTGGAGCATTCGTTTGTGTTTGATGCTCTACCAGGGTCTTTCCTAGATAATGAACTCAAAGGGCACTAAGCATAGAGTGTGAAAACTGAGTTTCCTTGAGAGCTGCTTGGAAGCCTGGTGGTGTGTGAAGTTAGTGAGCCAAATGGAGTTGTTCTCCCACAAGAACCACTCGGCTGATTCTTCTTCAATATGCCCTTCCCCAACATGCAGTGTTTCCTTGACTGAATTAGCTCTCACACCAATATTTGAGTCTAGAGCCTTTGCATTGAGGGCTATCTGAAAACAGCTGTGGCGCTGAAGTTGCCTGTGAATGTGGAGTTGGTGGCATGTGAAACCCGCATGTGGAGCATTCGTTTGTGTGGGATGCTCTACCAGGTTCATTCCTAGATAATGCACTCAAAGGGCACTAAGCATAGAGTGTGAAAACTGAGTTTCTTTGAGAGCTGCTTGGAAGCCTGATGGTGTGTGAAGTTAGTGAGCCAAATGGAGTTGTTCTCCCACAGGAACCACTCGGCTGATTCTTCTTCAATATGCCATACCCCAACATGCAGTGTTTCCTTGATTGAATTAGCTCTCACACCAATATTTGCGTCTAGAGCCTTTGCATTGAGGGCTATCTGAAAACGGCTGTGGCGCTGACGTTGCCTGTGAATGTGGAGTTGGTGGCATGTGAAACCCGCATGTGGAGCATTCGTTTCTGTTTGATGCTCTACCAGGTTCATTCCTAGATAATGCACTCAAAGTGCACTAAGCATAGAGTGTGAAAACTGAGTTTCCTTCAGAGCTGCTTGGAAGCCTGATGGTGTGTGAAGTTAGTGAGCCAAATGGAGTTGTTCTCCCACAAGAACCACTCGGCTGATTCTTCTTCAATATGCCCTTCCCCAACATGCAGTGTTTCCTTGATTGAATTAGCTCTCACACCAATATTTGCGTCTAGAGCCTTTGCATTGAGGGCTATCTGAAAACGGCTGTGGCGCTGAAGTTGCCTGTGAATGTGGAGTTGGTGGCATGTGAAACCCGCATGTGGAGCATTCGTTTGTGTGGGATGCTCTCCCAGGTTCATTCCTAGATAATGCACTCAAAGTGCACTAAGCCTAGAGTGTGAAAACTGAGTTTCCTTGAGAGCTGCTTGGAAGCCTGATGGTGTGTGAAGTTAGTGAGCCAAATGGAGTTGTTCTCCCACAAGAACCACTCGGCTGATTCTTCTTCAATATGCCCTTCCCCAACATGCAGTGTTTCCTTGATTGAATTAGCTCTCACACCAATATTTGCGTCTAGAGCCTTTGCATTGAGGGCTATCTGAAAACGGCTGTGGCGCTGAAGTTGCCTGTGAAACCCGCATGTGGAGCATTCGTTTGTGTGGGATGCTCACCAAGCTTCATTTCAGTCCTAGGCACTCAAAGGGCACTAAGCATAGAGTGTGAAAACTGAGTTTCCTTGAGAGCTGCTTGGAAGCCTGATGGTGTGTGAAGTTAGTGAGCCAAATGGAGTTGTTCTCCCACAAGAACCACTCGGCTGATTCTTCTTCAATATGCCCTTCCCCAACATGCAGTGTTTCCTTGATTGAATTAGCTCTCACACCAATATTTGCGTCTAGAGCCTTTGCATTGAGGGCTATCTGAAAACGGCTGTGGCGCTGAAGTTGCCTGTGAATGTGGAGTTGGTGGCATGTGAAACCTGCAGGTGGATCATTCGTTTGTGTGGGATGCTCACTAAGCTTCCTTTCAGTCCTTGGCACTCAAAGTGCACTAAGCCTAGAGTGTGAAAACTGAGTTTCCTTGAGAGCTGCTTGGAAGCCTGATGGTGTGTGAAGTTAGTGAGCCAAATGGAGTTGTTCTCCCACAAGAACCACTCGGCTGATTCTTCTTCAATATGCCCTTCCCCAACATGCAGTGTTTCCTTGATTGAATTAGCTCTCACACCAATATTTGCGTCTAGAGCCTTTGCATTGAGGGCTATCTGAAAACGGCTGTGGCGCTGAAGTTGCCTGTGAATGTGGAGTTGGTGGCATGTGAAACCCGCATGTGGAGCATTCGTTTGTGTTTGATGCTCTACCAGGGTCTTTCCTAGATAATGAACTCAAAGGGCACTAAGCATAGAGTGTGAAAACTGAGTTTCCTTGAGAGCTGCTTGGAAGCCTGGTGGTGTGTGAAGTTAGTGAGCCAAATGGAGTTGTTCTCCCACAAGAACCACTCGGCTGATTCTTCTTCAATATGCCCTTCCCCAACATGCAGTGTTTCCTTGACTGAATTAGCTCTCACACCAATATTTGAGTCTAGAGCCTTTGCATTGAGGGCTATCTGAAAACAGCTGTGGCGCTGAAGTTGCCTGTGAATGTGGAGTTGGTGGCATGTGAAACCCGCATGTGGAGCATTCGTTTGTGTGGGATGCTCTACCAGGTTCATTCCTAGATAATGCACTCAAAGGGCACTAAGCATAGAGTGTGAAAACTGAGTTTCTTTGAGAGCTGCTTGGAAGCCTGATGGTGTGTGAAGTTAGTGAGCCAAATGGAGTTGTTCTCCCACAAGAACCACTCGGCTGATTCTTCTTCAATATGCCCTTCCCCAACATGCAGTGTTTCCTTGATTGAATTAGCTCTCACACCAATATTTGCGTCTAGAGCCTTTGCATTGAGGGCTATCTGAAAACGGCTGTGGCGCTGAAGTTGCCTGTGAATGTGGAGTTGGTGGCATGTGAAACCCGCATGTGGAGCATTCGTTTGTGTGGGATGCTCTACCAGGTTCATTCCTAGATAATGCACTCAAAGGGCACTAAGCATAGAGTGTGAAAACTGAGTTTCTTTGAGAGCTGCTTGGAAGCCTGATGGTGTGTGAAGTTAGTGAGCCAAATGGAGTTGTTCTCCCACAAGAACCACTCGGCTGATTCTTCTTCAATATGCCCTTCCCCAACATGCAGTGTTTCCTTGATTGAATTAGCTCTCACACCAATATTTGCGTCTAGAGCCTTTGCATTGAGGGCTATCTGAAAACAGCTGTGGCGCTGAAGTTGCCTGTGAATGTGGAGTTGGTGGCATGTGAAACCCGCATGTGGAGCATTCGTTTGTGTGGGATGCTCACCAAGCTTCATTTCAGTCCTAGGCACTCAAAGGGCACTAAGCATAGAGTGTGAAAACTGAGTTTCCTTGACAGCTGCTTGGAAGCCTGATGGTGTGTGAAGTTAGTGAGCCAAATGGAGTTGTTCTCCCACAAGAACCACTCGGCTGATTCTTCTTCAATATGCCCTTCCCCAACATGCAGTGTTTCCTTGATTGAATTAGCTCTCACACCAATATTTGCGTCTAGAGCCTTTGCATTGAGGGCTATCTGAAAACGGCTGTGGCGCTGAAGTTGCCTGTGAATGTGGAGTTGGTGGCATGTGAAACCCGCATGTGGAGCATTCGTTTGTGTGGGATGCTCTCCCAGGTTCATTCCTAGATAATGCACCCAAAGTGCACTAAACCTAGAGTGTGAAAAATGAGTTTCCTTGAGAGCTGCTTGGAAGCCTGATGGTGTGTGAAGTTAGTGAGCCAAATGGAGTTGTTCTCCCACAAGAACCACTCGGCTGATTCTTCTTCAATATGCCCTTCCCCAACATGCAGTGTTTCCTTGATTGAATTAGCTCTCACACCAATATTTGCGTCTAGAGCCTTTGCATTGAGGGCTATCTGAAAACGGCTGTGGCGCTGAAGTTGCCTGTGAAACCCGCATGTGGAGCATTCGTTTGTGTGGGATGCTCACCAAGCTTCATTTCAGTCCTAGGCACTCAAAGGGCACTAAGCATAGAGTGTGAAAACTGAGTTTCCTTGAGAGCTGCTTGGAAGCCTGATGGTGTGTGAAGTTAGTGAGCCAAATGGAGTTGTTCTCCCACAAGAACCACTCGGCTGATTCTTCTTCAATATGCCCTTCCCCAACATGCAGTGTTTCCTTGATTGAATTAGCTCTCACACCAATATTTGCGTCTAGAGCCTTTGCATTGAGGGCTATCTGAAAACGGCTGTGGCGCTGAAGTTGCCTGTGAATGTGGAGTTGGTGGCATGTGAAACCTGGAGGTGGATCATTCGTTTGTGTGGGATGCTCACTAAGCTTCATTTCAGTCCTTGGCACTCAAAGTGCACTAAGCCTAGAGTGTGAAAACTGAGTTTCCTTGAGAGCTGCTTGGAAGCCTGATGGTGTGTGAAGTTAGTGAGCCAAATGGAGTTGTTCTCCCACAAGAACCACTCGGCTGATTCTTCTTCAATATGCCCTTCCCCAACATGCAGTGTTTCCTTGATTGAATTAGCTCTCACACCAATATTTGCGTCTAGAGCCTTTGCATTGAGGGCTATCTGAAAACGGCTGTGGCGCTGAAGTTGCCTGTGAATGTGGAGTTGGTGGCATGTGAAACCCGCATGTGGAGCATTCGTTTGTGTGGGATGCTCTACCAGGTTCATTCCTAGATAATGCACTCAAAGGGCACTAAGCATAGAGTGTGAAAACTGAGTTTCCTTGAGAGCTGCTTGGAAGCCTGATGGTGTGTGAAGTTAGTGAGCCAAATGGAGTTGTTCTCCCACAAGAACCACTCGGCTGATGCTTTTTTTTTTTTAATTGCTTATTCTTTATTTATTTATTTATTTTTTAAATTTTTATTTTATTTATTTATTTATTTATTTTTAATTATTTATTATTTAACTTCAGTAATTACATTGTATTATGTGACACAGTTACATAGATACTTGGGTTCTCCCCACCCCTCCCCAAACCCTCCCACCATGGTGGATTCCTCCACCTTGTTGCATAACCACAGCTCAAGTTCAGTTGAGATTTCCCCATTGCAAGCGTATACCAAACATAGAGTCCAGCATCTTATTGTCCCGTCAAGTTCAACGGTTTCTTAGGTATACCCTCTCTGGTCTGATGACAGAGCCAGCAGAGTATCATCCCAGTCAATTGAAAGCTCCAACATACCATCAGCAAAAATTTACATCATTATGGAATTAATTGACATAGTAATGAGTAACCAGTATGTTAAAAGTAAATGCGGGTTCCCAGCCACCTTCTGTGACCACCTCACCTATACTTCAATTTTAGTTTATACACAACATATAACATTCAAAACATAACATGTTATACATAACATCATATCATCTTAAATTAAGGCAAACATGTGGTATTTAACCTTTTGGGATTGGCTCATTTCCCTTAGCATTATGGTTTCCAGTTTGGCCCATTTGGCCACAAAGAACTGCATTTTGTTTTTTTTAATAGCTGAGTAGTATTCCATGGAGTAGATGAACCATAGCTTTCTTATCCAATCCTCTTTTGATGGGCATTTTGGTTGTTTCCATGTTTTTGCAATTACTGATTGTGCTGCTATGAACATAGGAGTGCATGTTGGTTTCTCATAGAACAAGTGTTCTGGATATATTCCTAGGAGTGCTATTGCTGGATCATACGGTATGTTGAATTTGAGTTGTTTGAATATTCTCCATACTGATTTCCATAGAGGCTGTACCAGCCTGCAGCCCCACCAGCAGTGGAGTAGGGTTCCCTTTTCCCCGCAACCTCGCCAACAAGTGTCGTTGGTGCTTTTATTCATGTGGGCCAGTCTTACTGGCGTTAGGTGGTACCTCATTGATGTTTTAATTTGGATTTCCCTTATTGCCAGGGAACTTGAGCATTTTTTCATATGTTTATTTGCCATTTGGGTTTGTTCCTTTGTGAAGTGTCTGCCCATGTCCCGTGCCCATTTCTTGAGTGATTCTTCTTCAATATGCCCTTCCCCAACATGCAGTGTTTCCTTGATTGAATTAGCTCTCACACCAATATTTGCGTCTAGAGCCTTTGCATTGAGGGCTATCTGAAAACGGCTGTGCCGCTGAAGTTGCCTGTGAATGTGGAGTTGGTGGCATGTGAAACCCGCATGTGGAGCATTCGTTTGTGTGGGATGCTCTACCAGTTTCATTCCTAGATAATGCCCTCAATGTGCACTAAGTATAGAGTGTGAAAACTGAGTTTCCTTGAGAGCTGCTTGGAAGCCTGATGGTGTGTGAAGTTAGTGAGCCAAATGGAGTTGTTCTCCCACAAGAACCACTCGGCTGATTCTTCTTCAATATGCCCTTCCCCAACATGCAGTGTTTCCTTGATTGAATTAGCTCTCACACCAATATTTGCGTCTAGAGCCTTTGCATTGAGGGCTATCTGAAAACGGCTGTGGCGCTGAAGTTGCCTGTGAATGTGGAGTTGGTGGCATGTGAAACCCGCATGTGGAGCATTCGTTTGTGTTTGATGCTCTACCAGGGTCTTTCCTAGATAATGAACTCAAAGGGCACTAAGCATAGAGTGTGAAAACTGAGTTTCCTTGAGAGCTGCT
Source organism: Ochotona princeps (assembly GCF_030435755.1). Classification (NCBI taxonomy): domain Eukaryota; kingdom Metazoa; phylum Chordata; class Mammalia; order Lagomorpha; family Ochotonidae; genus Ochotona; species Ochotona princeps. The sequence goes on from NW_026698417.1 coordinate 47,602, forward strand.
TGGAAGCCTGGTGGTGTGTGAAGTTAGTGAGCCAAATGGAGTTGTTCTCCCACAAGAACCACTCGGCTGATTCTTCTTCAATATGCCCTTCCCCAACATGCAGTGTTTCCTTGACTGAATTAGCTCTCACACCAATATTTGAGTCTAGAGCCTTTGCATTGAGGGCTATCTGAAAACAGCTGTGGCGCTGAAGTTGCCTGTGAATGTGGAGTTGGTGGCATGTGAAACCCGCATGTGGAGCATTCGTTTGTGTGGGATGCTCTACCAGGTTCATTCCTAGATAATGCACTCAAAGGGCACTAAGCATAGAGTGTGAAAACTGAGTTTCTTTGAGAGCTGCTTGGAAGCCTGATGGTGTGTGAAGTTAGTGAGCCAAATGGAGTTGTTCTCCCACAGGAACCACTCGGCTGATTCTTCTTCAATATGCCATACCCCAACATGCAGTGTTTCCTTGATTGAATTAGCTCTCACACCAATATTTGCGTCTAGAGCCTTTGCATTGAGGGCTATCTGAAAACGGCTGTGGCGCTGACGTTGCCTGTGAATGTGGAGTTGGTGGCATGTGAAACCCGCATGTGGAGCATTCGTTTCTGTTTGATGCTCTACCAGGTTCATTCCTAGATAATGCACTCAAAGTGCACTAAGCATAGAGTGTGAAAACTGAGTTTCCTTCAGAGCTGCTTGGAAGCCTGATGGTGTGTGAAGTTAGTGAGCCAAATGGAGTTGTTCTCCCACAAGAACCACTCGGCTGATTCTTCTTCAATATGCCCTTCCCCAACATGCAGTGTTTCCTTGATTGAATTAGCTCTCACACCAATATTTGCGTCTAGAGCCTTTGCATTGAGGGCTATCTGAAAACGGCTGTGGCGCTGAAGTTGCCTGTGAATGTGGAGTTGGTGGCATGTGAAACCCGCATGTGGAGCATTCGTTTGTGTGGGATGCTCTCCCAGGTTCATTCCTAGATAATGCACTCAAAGTGCACTAAGCCTAGAGTGTGAAAACTGAGTTTCCTTGAGAGCTGCTTGGAAGCCTGATGGTGTGTGAAGTTAGTGAGCCAAATGGAGTTGTTCTCCCACAAGAACCACTCGGCTGATTCTTCTTCAATATGCCCTTCCCCAACATGCAGTGTTTCCTTGATTGAATTAGCTCTCACACCAATATTTGCGTCTAGAGCCTTTGCATTGAGGGCTATCTGAAAACGGCTGTGGCGCTGAAGTTGCCTGTGAAACCCGCATGTGGAGCATTCGTTTGTGTGGGATGCTCACCAAGCTTCATTTCAGTCCTAGGCACTCAAAGGGCACTAAGCATAGAGTGTGAAAACTGAGTTTCCTTGAGAGCTGCTTGGAAGCCTGATGGTGTGTGAAGTTAGTGAGCCAAATGGAGTTGTTCTCCCACAAGAACCACTCGGCTGATTCTTCTTCAATATGCCCTTCCCCAACATGCAGTGTTTCCTTGATTGAATTAGCTCTCACACCAATATTTGCGTCTAGAGCCTTTGCATTGAGGGCTATCTGAAAACGGCTGTGGCGCTGAAGTTGCCTGTGAATGTGGAGTTGGTGGCATGTGAAACCTGCAGGTGGATCATTCGTTTGTGTGGGATGCTCACTAAGCTTCCTTTCAGTCCTTGGCACTCAAAGTGCACTAAGCCTAGAGTGTGAAAACTGAGTTTCCTTGAGAGCTGCTTGGAAGCCTGATGGTGTGTGAAGTTAGTGAGCCAAATGGAGTTGTTCTCCCACAAGAACCACTCGGCTGATTCTTCTTCAATATGCCCTTCCCCAACATGCAGTGTTTCCTTGATTGAATTAGCTCTCACACCAATATTTGCGTCTAGAGCCTTTGCATTGAGGGCTATCTGAAAACGGCTGTGGCGCTGAAGTTGCCTGTGAATGTGGAGTTGGTGGCATGTGAAACCCGCATGTGGAGCATTCGTTTGTGTTTGATGCTCTACCAGGGTCTTTCCTAGATAATGAACTCAAAGGGCACTAAGCATAGAGTGTGAAAACTGAGTTTCCTTGAGAGCTGCTTGGAAGCCTGGTGGTGTGTGAAGTTAGTGAGCCAAATGGAGTTGTTCTCCCACAAGAACCACTCGGCTGATTCTTCTTCAATATGCCCTTCCCCAACATGCAGTGTTTCCTTGACTGAATTAGCTCTCACACCAATATTTGAGTCTAGAGCCTTTGCATTGAGGGCTATCTGAAAACAGCTGTGGCGCTGAAGTTGCCTGTGAATGTGGAGTTGGTGGCATGTGAAACCCGCATGTGGAGCATTCGTTTGTGTGGGATGCTCTACCAGGTTCATTCCTAGATAATGCACTCAAAGGGCACTAAGCATAGAGTGTGAAAACTGAGTTTCTTTGAGAGCTGCTTGGAAGCCTGATGGTGTGTGAAGTTAGTGAGCCAAATGGAGTTGTTCTCCCACAAGAACCACTCGGCTGATTCTTCTTCAATATGCCCTTCCCCAACATGCAGTGTTTCCTTGATTGAATTAGCTCTCACACCAATATTTGCGTCTAGAGCCTTTGCATTGAGGGCTATCTGAAAACGGCTGTGGCGCTGAAGTTGCCTGTGAATGTGGAGTTGGTGGCATGTGAAACCCGCATGTGGAGCATTCGTTTGTGTGGGATGCTCTACCAGGTTCATTCCTAGATAATGCACTCAAAGGGCACTAAGCATAGAGTGTGAAAACTGAGTTTCTTTGAGAGCTGCTTGGAAGCCTGATGGTGTGTGAAGTTAGTGAGCCAAATGGAGTTGTTCTCCCACAAGAACCACTCGGCTGATTCTTCTTCAATATGCCCTTCCCCAACATGCAGTGTTTCCTTGATTGAATTAGCTCTCACACCAATATTTGCGTCTAGAGCCTTTGCATTGAGGGCTATCTGAAAACAGCTGTGGCGCTGAAGTTGCCTGTGAATGTGGAGTTGGTGGCATGTGAAACCCGCATGTGGAGCATTCGTTTGTGTGGGATGCTCACCAAGCTTCATTTCAGTCCTAGGCACTCAAAGGGCACTAAGCATAGAGTGTGAAAACTGAGTTTCCTTGACAGCTGCTTGGAAGCCTGATGGTGTGTGAAGTTAGTGAGCCAAATGGAGTTGTTCTCCCACAAGAACCACTCGGCTGATTCTTCTTCAATATGCCCTTCCCCAACATGCAGTGTTTCCTTGATTGAATTAGCTCTCACACCAATATTTGCGTCTAGAGCCTTTGCATTGAGGGCTATCTGAAAACGGCTGTGGCGCTGAAGTTGCCTGTGAATGTGGAGTTGGTGGCATGTGAAACCCGCATGTGGAGCATTCGTTTGTGTGGGATGCTCTCCCAGGTTCATTCCTAGATAATGCACCCAAAGTGCACTAAACCTAGAGTGTGAAAAATGAGTTTCCTTGAGAGCTGCTTGGAAGCCTGATGGTGTGTGAAGTTAGTGAGCCAAATGGAGTTGTTCTCCCACAAGAACCACTCGGCTGATTCTTCTTCAATATGCCCTTCCCCAACATGCAGTGTTTCCTTGATTGAATTAGCTCTCACACCAATATTTGCGTCTAGAGCCTTTGCATTGAGGGCTATCTGAAAACGGCTGTGGCGCTGAAGTTGCCTGTGAAACCCGCATGTGGAGCATTCGTTTGTGTGGGATGCTCACCAAGCTTCATTTCAGTCCTAGGCACTCAAAGGGCACTAAGCATAGAGTGTGAAAACTGAGTTTCCTTGAGAGCTGCTTGGAAGCCTGATGGTGTGTGAAGTTAGTGAGCCAAATGGAGTTGTTCTCCCACAAGAACCACTCGGCTGATTCTTCTTCAATATGCCCTTCCCCAACATGCAGTGTTTCCTTGATTGAATTAGCTCTCACACCAATATTTGCGTCTAGAGCCTTTGCATTGAGGGCTATCTGAAAACGGCTGTGGCGCTGAAGTTGCCTGTGAATGTGGAGTTGGTGGCATGTGAAACCTGGAGGTGGATCATTCGTTTGTGTGGGATGCTCACTAAGCTTCATTTCAGTCCTTGGCACTCAAAGTGCACTAAGCCTAGAGTGTGAAAACTGAGTTTCCTTGAGAGCTGCTTGGAAGCCTGATGGTGTGTGAAGTTAGTGAGCCAAATGGAGTTGTTCTCCCACAAGAACCACTCGGCTGATTCTTCTTCAATATGCCCTTCCCCAACATGCAGTGTTTCCTTGATTGAATTAGCTCTCACACCAATATTTGCGTCTAGAGCCTTTGCATTGAGGGCTATCTGAAAACGGCTGTGGCGCTGAAGTTGCCTGTGAATGTGGAGTTGGTGGCATGTGAAACCCGCATGTGGAGCATTCGTTTGTGTGGGATGCTCTACCAGGTTCATTCCTAGATAATGCACTCAAAGGGCACTAAGCATAGAGTGTGAAAACTGAGTTTCCTTGAGAGCTGCTTGGAAGCCTGATGGTGTGTGAAGTTAGTGAGCCAAATGGAGTTGTTCTCCCACAAGAACCACTCGGCTGATGCTTTTTTTTTTTTTAATTGCTTATTCTTTATTTATTTATTTATTTTTTAAATTTTTATTTTATTTATTTATTTATTTATTTTTAATTATTTATTATTTAACTTCAGTAATTACATTGTATTATGTGACACAGTTACATAGATACTTGGGTTCTCCCCACCCCTCCCCAAACCCTCCCACCATGGTGGATTCCTCCACCTTGTTGCATAACCACAGCTCAAGTTCAGTTGAGATTTCCCCATTGCAAGCGTATACCAAACATAGAGTCCAGCATCTTATTGTCCCGTCAAGTTCAACGGTTTCTTAGGTATACCCTCTCTGGTCTGATGACAGAGCCAGCAGAGTATCATCCCAGTCAATTGAAAGCTCCAACATACCATCAGCAAAAATTTACATCATTATGGAATTAATTGACATAGTAATGAGTAACCAGTATGTTAAAAGTAAATGCGGGTTCCCAGCCACCTTCTGTGACCACCTCACCTATACTTCAATTTTAGTTTATACACAACATATAACATTCAAAACATAACATGTTATACATAACATCATATCATCTTAAATTAAGGCAAACATGTGGTATTTAACCTTTTGGGATTGGCTCATTTCCCTTAGCATTATGGTTTCCAGTTTGGCCCATTTGGCCACAAAGAACTGCATTTTGTTTTTTTTAATAGCTGAGTAGTATTCCATGGAGTAGATGAACCATAGCTTTCTTATCCAATCCTCTTTTGATGGGCATTTTGGTTGTTTCCATGTTTTTGCAATTACTGATTGTGCTGCTATGAACATAGGAGTGCATGTTGGTTTCTCATAGAACAAGTGTTCTGGATATATTCCTAGGAGTGCTATTGCTGGATTATACGGTATGTTGAATTTGAGTTGTTTGAATATTCTCCATACTGATTTCCATAGAGGCTGTACCAGCCTGCAGCCCCACCAGCAGTGGAGTAGGGTTCCCTTTTCCCCGCAACCTCGCCAACAAGTGTCGTTGGTGCTTTTATTCATGTGGGCCAGTCTTACTGGCGTTAGGTGGTACCTCATTGATGTTTTAATTTGGATTTCCCTTATTGCCAGGGAACTTGAGCATTTTTCATATGTTTATTTGCCATTTGGGTTTGTTCCTTTGTGAAGTGTCTGCCCATGTCCCGTGCCCATTTCTTGAGTGATTCTTCTTCAATATGCCCTTCCCCAACATGCAGTGTTTCCTTGATTGAATTAGCTCTCACACCAATATTTGCGTCTAGAGCCTTTGCATTGAGGGCTATCTGAAAACGGCTGTGCCGCTAAAGTTGCCTGTGAATGTGGAGTTGGTGGCATGTGAAACCCGCATGTGGAGCATTCGTTTGTGTGGGATGCTCTACCAGTTTCATTCCTAGATAATGCCCTCAATGTGCACTAAGTATAGAGTGTGAAAACTGAGTTTCCTTGAGAGCTGCTTGGAAGCCTGATGGTGTGTGAAGTTAGTGAGCCAAATGGAGTTGTTCTCCCACAAGAACCACTCGGCTGATTCTTCTTCAATATGCCCTTCCCCAACATGCAGTGTTTCCTTGATTGAATTAGCTCTCACACCAATATTTGCGTCTAGAGCCTTTGCATTGAGGGCTATCTGAAAACGGCTGTGGCGCTGAAGTTGCCTGTGAATGTGGAGTTGGTGGCATGTGAAACCCGCATGTGGAGCATTCGTTTGTGTTTGATGCTCTACCAGGGTCTTTCCTAGATAATGAACTCAAAGGGCACTAAGCATAGAGTGTGAAAACTGAGTTTCCTTGAGAGCTGCTTGGAAGCCTGGTGGTGTGTGAAGTTAGTGAGCCAAATGGAGTTGTTCTCCCACAAGAACCACTCGGCTGATTCTTCTTCAATATGCCCTTCCCCAACATGCAGTGTTTCCTTGACTGAATTAGCTCTCACACCAATATTTGAGTCTAGAGCCTTTGCATTGAGGGCTATCTGAAAACAGCTGTGGCGCTGAAGTTGCCTGTGAATGTGGAGTTGGTGGCATGTGAAACCCGCATGTGGAGCATTCGTTTGTGTGGGATGCTCTACCAGGTTCATTCCTAGATAATGCACTCAAAGGGCACTAAGCATAGAGTGTGAAAACTGAGTTTCTTTGAGAGCTGCTTGGAAGCCTGATGGTGTGTGAAGTTAGTGAGCCAAATGGAGTTGTTCTCCCACAAGAACCACTCGGCTGATTCTTCTTCAATATGCCCTTCACCAACATGCAGTGTTTCCTTGATTGAATTAGCTCTCACACCAATATTTGCGTCTAGAGCCTTTGCATTGAGGGCTATCTGAAAACAGCTGTGGCGCTGAAGTTGCCTGTGAATGTGGAGTTGGTGGCATGTGAAACCCGCATGTGGAGCATTCGTTTGTGTGGGATGCTCACCAAGCTTCATTTCAGTCCTAGGCACTCAAAGGGCACTAAGCATAGAGTGTGAAAACTGAGTTTCCTTGACAGCTGCTTGGAAGCCTGATGGTGTGTGAAGTTAGTGAGCCAAATGGAGTTGTTCTCCCACAAGAACCACTCGGCTGATTCTTCTTCAATATGCCCTTCCCCAACATGCAGTGTTTCCTTGATTGAATTAGCTCTCACACCAATATTTGTGTCTAGAGCCTTTGCATTGAGGGCTATCTGAAAACGGCTGTGGCGCTGAAGTTGCCTGTGAATGTGGAGTTGGTGGCATGTGAAACCCGCATGTGGAGCATTCGTTTGTGTGGGATGCTCTCCCAGGTTCATTCCTAGATAATGCACTCAAAGTGCACTAAGCCTAGAGTGTGAAAAATGAGTTTCCTTGAGAGCTGCTTGGAAGCCTGATGGTGTGTGAAGTTAGTGAGCCAAATGGAGTTGTTCTCCCACAAGAACCACTCGGCTGATTCTTCTTCAATATGCCCTTCCCCAACATGCAGTGTTTCCTTGATTGAATTAGCTCTCACACCAATATTTGCGTCTAGAGCCTTTGCATTGAGGGCTATCTGAAAACGGCTGTGGCGCTGAAGTTGCCTGTGAAACCCGCATGTGGAGCATTCGTTTGTGTGGGATGCTCACCAAGCTTCATTTCAGTCCTAGGCACTCAAAGGGCACTAAGCATAGAGTGTGAAAACTGAGTTTCCTTGAGAGCTGCTTGGAAGCCTGATGGTGTGTGAAGTTAGTGAGCCAAATGGAGTTGTTCTCCCACAAGAACCACTCGGCTGATTCTTCTTCAATATGCCCTTCCCCAACATGCAGTGTTTCCTTGATTGAATTAGCTCTCACACCAATATTTGCGTCTAGAGCCTTTGCATTGAGGGCTATCTGAAAACGGCTGTGGCGCTGAAGTTGCCTGTGAATGTGGAGTTGGTGGCATGTGAAACCTGCAGGTGGATCATTCGTTTGTGTGGGATGCTCACTAAGCTTCCTTTCAGTCCTTGGCACTCAAAGTGCACTAAGCCTAGAGTGTGAAAACTGAGTTTCCTTGAGAGCTGCTTGGAAGCCTGATGGTGTGTGAAGTTAGTGAGCCAAATGGAGTTGTTCTCCCACAAGAACCACTCGGCTGATTCTTCTTCAATATGCCCTTCCCCAACATGCAGTGTTTCCTTGATTGAATTAGCTCTCACACCAATATTTGCGTCTAGAGCCTTTGCGTTGAGGGCTATCTGAAAACGGCTGTGGCGCTGAAGTTGCCTGTGAATGTGGAGTTGGTGGCATGTGAAACCCGCATGTGGAGCATTCGTTTGTGTTTGATGCTCTACCAGGGTCTTTCCTAGATAATGAACTCAAAGGGCACTAAGCATAGAGTGTGAAAACTGAGTTTCCTTGAGAGCTGCTTGGAAGCCTGGTGGTGTGTGAAGTTAGTGAGCCAAATGGAGTTGTTCTCCCACAAGAACCACTCGGCTGATTCTTCTTCAATATGCCCTTCCCCAACATGCAGTGTTTCCTTGACTGAATTAGCTCTCACACCAATATTTGAGTCTAGAGCCTTTGCATTGAGGGCTATCTGAAAACAGCTGTGGCGCTGAAGTTGCCTGTGAATGTGGAGTTGGTGGCATGTGAAACCCGCATGTGGAGCATTCGTTTGTGTGGGATGCTCTACCAGGTTCATTCCTAGATAATGCACTCAAAGGGCACTAAGCATAGAGTGTGAAAACTGAGTTTCTTTGAGAGCTGCTTGGAAGCCTGATGGTGTGTGAAGTTAGTGAGCCAAATGGAGTTGTTCTCCCACAAGAACCACTCGGCTGATTCTTCTTCAATATGCCCTTCCCCAACATGCAGTGTTTCCTTGATTGAATTAGCTCTCACACCAATATTTGCGTCTAGAGCCTTTGCATTGAGGGCTATCTGAAAACGGCTGTGGCGCTGAAGTTGCCTGTGAATGTGGAGTTGGTGGCATGTGAAACCCGCATGTGGAGCATTCGTTTGTGTTTGATGCTCTACCAGGGTCTTTCCTAGATAATGAACTCAAAGGGCACTAAGCATAGAGTGTGAAAACTGAGTTTCCTTGAGAGCTGCTTGGAAGCCTGGTGGTGTGTGAAGTTAGTGAGCCAAATGGAGTTGTTCTCCCACAAGAACCACTCGGCTGATTCTTCTTCAATATGCCCTTCCCCAACATGCAGTGTTTCCTTGACTGAATTAGCTCTCACACCAATATTTGCGTCTAGAGCCTTTGCATTGAGGGCTATCTGAAAACAGCTGTGGCGCTGAAGTTGCCTGTGAATGTGGAGTTGGTGGCATGTGAAACCCGCATGTGGAGCATTCGTTTGTGTGGGATGCTCACCAAGCTTCATTTCAGTCCTAGGCACTCAAAGGGCACTAAGCATAGAGTGTGAAAACTGAGTTTCCTTGACAGCTGCTTGGAAGCCTGATGGTGTGTGAAGTTAGTGAGCCAAATGGAGTTGTTCTCCCACAAGAACCACTCGGCTGATTCTTCTTCAATATGCCCTTCCCCAACATGCAGTGTTTCCTTGATTGAATTAGCTCTCACACCAATATTTGCGTCTAGAGCCTTTGCATTGAGGGCTATCTGAAAACGGCTGTGGCGCTGAAGTTGCCTGTGAATGTGGAGTTGGTGGCATGTGAAACCCGCATGTGGAGCATTCGTTTGTGTGGGATGCTCTCCCAGGTTCATTCCTAGATAATGCACTCAAAGTGCACTAAGCCTAGAGTGTGAAAAATGAGTTTCCTTGAGAGCTGCTTGGAAGCCTGATGGTGTGTGAAGTTAGTGAGCCAAATGGAGTTGTTCTCCCACAAGAACCACTCGGCTGATTCTTCTTCAATATGCCCTTCCCCAACATGCAGTGTTTCCTTGATTGAATTAGCTCTCACACCAATATTTGCGTCTAGAGCCTTTGCATTGAGGGCTATCTGAAAACGGCTGTGGCGCTGAAGTTGCCTGTGAAACCCGCATGTGGAGCATTCGTTTGTGTGGGATGCTCACCAAGCTTCATTTCAGTCCTAGGCACTCAAAGGGCACTAAGCATAGAGTGTGAAAACTGAGTTTCCTTGAGAGCTGCTTGGAAGCCTGATGGTGTGTGAAGTTAGTGAGCCAAATGGAGTTGTTCTCCCACAAGAACCACTCGGCTGATTCTTCTTCAATATGCCCTTCCCCAACATGCAGTGTTTCCTTGATTGAATTAGCTCTCACACCAATATTTGCGTCTAGAGCCTTTGCATTGAGGGCTATCTGAAAACGGCTGTGGCGCTGAAGTTGCCTGTGAATGTGGAGTTGGTGGCATGTGAAACCTGCAGGTGGATCATTCGTTTGTGTGGGATGCTCACTAAGCTTCCTTTCAGTCCTTGGCACTCCAAGTGCACTAAGCATAGAGTGTGAAAACTGAGTTTCCTTGAGAGCTGCTTGGAAGCCTGATGGTGTGTGAAGTTAGTGAGCCAAATGGAGTTGTTCTCCCACAAGAACCCCTCGGCTGATTCTTCTTCAATATGCCCTTCCCCAACATGCAGTGTTTCCTTGATTGAATTAGCTCTCACACCAATATTTGCGTCTAGAGCCTTTGCATTGAGGGCTATCTGAAAACGGCTGTGGCGCTGAAGTTGCCTGTGAATGTGGAGTTGGTGGCATGTGAAACCCGCATGTGGAGCATTCGTTTGTGTGGGATGCTCTACCAGGGTCTTTCCTAGATAATGAACTCAAAGGGCACTAAGCATAGAGTGTGAAAACTGAGTTTCCTTGAGAGCTGCTTGGAAGCCTGGTGGTGTGTGAAGTTAGTGAGCCAAATGGAGTTGTTCTCCCACAAGAACCACTCGGCTGATTCTTCTTCAATATGCCCTTCCCCAACATGCAGTGTTTCCTTAACTGAATTAGCTCTCACACCAATATTTGAGTCTAGAGCCTTTGCATTGAGGGCTATCTGAAAACAGCTGTGGCGCTGAAGTTGCCTGTGAATGTGGAGTTGGTGGCATGTGAAACCCGCATGTGGAGCATTCGTTTGTGTGGGATGCTCTACCAGGTTCATTCCTAGATAATGCACTCAAAGGGCACTAAGCATAGAGTGTGAAAACTGAGTTTCTTTGAGAGCTGCTTGGAAGCCTGATGGTGTGTGAAGTTAGTGAGCCAAATGGAGTTGTTCTCCCACAAGAACAACTCGGCTGATTCTTCTTCAATATGCCCTTCACCAACATGCAGTGTTTCCTTGATTGAATTAGCTCTCACACCAATATTTGCGTCTAGAGCCTTTGCATTGAGGGCTATCTGAAAACAGCTGTGGCGCTGAAGTTGCCTGTGAATGTGGAGTTGGTGGCATGTGAAACCCGCATGTGGAGCATTCGTTTGTGTGGGATGCTCACCAAGCTTCATTTCAGTCCTAGGCACTCAAAGGGCACTAAGCATAGAGTGTGAAAACTGAGTTTCCTTGACAGCTGCTTGGAAGCCTGATGGTGTGTGAAGTTAGTGAGCCAAATGGAGTTGTTCTCCCACAAGAACCACTCGGCTGATTCTTCTTCAATATGCCCTTCACCAACATGCAGTGTTTCCTTGATTGAATTAGCTCTCACACCAATATTTGCGTCTAGAGCCTTTGCATTGAGGGTTATCTGAAAACGGCTGTGGCGCTGAAGTTGCCTGTGAATGTGGAGTTGGTGGCATGTGAAACCCGCATGTGGAGCACTCGTTTGTGTGGGATGCTCACCAACTTCATTCCTAGATAATGCACTCAAAGGGCATAAGCATAGAGTGTGAAAACTGAGTTTCCTTGAGAGCTGCTTGGAAGCCTGGTGGTGTGTGAAGTTAGTGAGCCAAATGGAGTTGTTCTCCCACAAGAACCACTCGGCTGATTCTTCTTCAATATGCCCTTCCCCAACATGCAGTGTTTCCTTGATTGAATTAGCTCTCACACCAATATTTGCGTCTAGAGCCTTTGCATTGAGGGCTATCTGAAAACGGCTGTGGCGCTGAAGTTGCCTGTGAATGTGGAGTTGGTGGCATGTGAAACCCGCATGTGGAGCATTCGTTTGTGTTTGATGCTCTACCAGATTCATTCCTAGATAATGCACTCAAAGGGCACTAAGCATAGAGTGTGAAAACTGAGTTTCCTTGAGAGCTGCTTGGAAGCCTGATGGTGTGTGAAGTTAGTGAGCCAAATGGAGTTGTTCTCCCACAAGAACCACTCGGCTGATTCTTCTTCAAGATGCCCTTCCCCAACATGCAGTGTTTCCTTGATTGAATTAGCTCTCACACCAATATTTGCGTCTAGAGCCTTTGCATTGAGGGTTATCTGAAAACGGCTGTGGCGCTGAAGTTGCCTCTGAATGTGGAGTTGGTGGCATGTGAAACCCTCATGTGGAGCATTCGTTTGTGTGGGATGCTCACTAAGCTTCATTTCAGTCCTAGGCACTCAACGTGCACTAAGCATAGAGTGTGAAAACTGAGTTTCCTTGAGAGCTGCTTGGAAGCCTGATGGTGTGTGAAGTTAGTGAGCCAAATGGAGTTGTTCTCCCACAAGAACCACTCGGCTGATTCTTTTTCAATATGCCCTTCCCCAACAAGCAGTGTTTCCTTGATTGAATTAGCTCTCGCACCAATATTTGCTTCTAGAGCCTTTGCATTGAGGGCTATCTGAAAACGGCTGTGGCGCTGAAGTTGCCTGTGAATGTGGAGTTGGTGGCATGTGAAACCCGCATGTGGAGCATTCGTTTGTGTGGGATGCTCACCAAGCTTCATTTCAGTCCTAGGCACTCAAAGTGCACTAAGCATAGAGTGTGAAAACTGAGTTTCCTTGAGAGCTGCTTGGAAGCCTGATGGTGTGTGAAGTGAGTGAGCCAAATGGAGTTGTTCTCCCACAAGAACCACTCGGCTGATTCTTCTTCAATATGCTCTTCCCCAACATGCAATGTTTCCTTGATTGAATTAGCTCTCACACCAATATTTGCGTCTAGAGCCTTTGCATTGAGGGCTATCTGAAAACGGCTGTGGCGCTGAAGTTGCCTGTGAATGTGGAGTTGGTGGCATGTGAAACCCGCATGTGGAGCATTCGTTTGTGTGGGATGCTCTACCAGGTTCATTCCTAGATAATGCACTCAAAGGGCACTAAGCCTAGAGTGTGAAAACTGAGTTTCCTTGAGAGCTGCTTGGAAGCCTGATGGTGTGTGAAGTTAGTGAGCCAAATGGAGTTGTTCTCCCACAAGAACCACTCGGCTGAGTCTTCTTCAATATGCCCTTCCCTAACATGCAGTGTTTCCTTGATTGAATTAGCTCTCACACCAATATTTGAGTCTAGAGCCTTTGCATTGAGGGCTATCTGAAAACGGCTGTGGCGCTGAAGTTGCCTGTGAATGTGGAGTTGGTGGCATGTGAAACCCGCATGTGGAGCATTCGTTTGTGTGGGATGCTCTACCAGGTTCATTCCTAGATAATGCCCTCAATGTGCACTAAGTATAGAGTGTGAAAACTGAGTTTCCTTGAGAGCTGCTTGGAAGCCTGATGGTGTGTGAAGTTAGTGATCCAAATGGAGTTGTTCTCCCACAAGAACCACTCGGCTGATTCTTCTTCAATATGCCCTTCCCCAACATGCAGTGTTTCCTTGATTGAATTAGCTCTCACACCAATATTTGCGTCTAGAGCCTTTGCATTGAGGGCTATCTGAAAACGGCTGTGGCGCTGAAGTTGCCTGTGAATGTGGAGTTGGTGGCATGTGAAACCCGCATGTGGAGCATTCGTTTGTGTGGGATGCTCACCAAGCTTCATTTCAGTCCTAGGCACTCACAGGGCACTAAGCATAGAGTGTGAAAACTGAGTTTCCTTGAGAGCTGCTTGGAAGCCTGATGGTGTGTGGAGTTAGTGAGCCAAATGGAGTTGTTCTCCCACAAGAACCACTCGGCTGATTCTTCTTCAATATGCCCTTCCCCAACATGCAGTGTTTCCTTGATTGAATTAGCTCTCACACCAATATTTGCGTCTAGAGCCTTTGCATTGAGGGCTATCTGAAAACGGCTGTGGCGCTGAAGTTGCCTGTGAATGTGGAGTTGGTGGCATGTGAAACCCGCATGTGGAGCATTCGTTTGTGTGGGATGCTCTACCAGGTTCATTCCTTGATAATGCACTCAAAGGGCACTAAGCATAGAGTGTGAAAACTGAGTTTCCTTGAGAGCTGCTTGGAAGCCTGATGGTGTGTGAAGTTAGTGAGCCAAATGGAGTTGTTCTCCCACAAGAACCACTCGGCTGATTCTTCTTCAATATGCCCTTCCCCAACATGCAGTGTTTCCTTGATTGAATTAGCTCTCACACCAATATTTGCGTCTAGAGCCTTTGCATTGAGGGCTATCTGAAAACGGCTGTGGCGCTGAAGTTGCCTGTGAATGTGGAGTTGGTGGCATGTGAAACCCGCATGTGGAGGAGACTCGAAAAAGATGGCCGACTGCAGAGAGCTGGTGTAGGGTGGAGTTTGGAAGGAGGGGAGCCGATCCAGCAGAGAAACAGGCCAGGAGGCGTGAAACTGTAGAGAGAAGAGCGAGAAGGTCACTGGAGTTCACTAAAGCAAGAAGATCTACACAGCGTGAAGGAACAGCCGCAAAAAGTAGGAAAGAAAATACAGCACGCCACGAGAAACCTGGTGAGTCACGATCCCAGGCAGGGGGAAGGCCTCAGAGGCTCAACCACCCCAGGGAAAACAGAGGCCGCTGGAAGGATAGGCGCCCACACCGACAGGGGCACCAGTCCCCTGGAAGGCAGGAGCCCCCAGAGGAGGCTACTGGACTGATCATTGGGTGCATTATCCCTGCAGAAGTGGAGGAAAAGCAGGGGAGATTTCCCAGAGGCTTGCCTAGCCGCTGCTCAGCGGCGGTGGGAGAGTGCAGAGGGAACAGGAGCGCCGCTGTGGGACTGGGACTCAGAGATACCCATATCGGCTCCGAGCTGTGGACTGGCTGGGGGAGAGTCCGTGGATCTTGTTGCTGGACTCGCCCGGAGCCCCAGAGGCTGGGCAACGCTCGACAGGGCCTCACGTCCTGGGCAGAGGAGCAGACTAGTGGGGGCACGTCTCACCTCAAGGGCTCTGTGCCTCTCAGAGATCCGCTTCCATCCCTGAGAGAGTGCAGCTGAGGAAGTGACTTCTTCAGGGCAGAGTCCCCAGCTGGGCTCAGCTAGAGAGGCCAGACCAGAGCGGGCTCAGCTGAACTGGCTGGTCAGGTTTTCCCAGCAGGAGCCCGCTCGGGAAGACCTGCCTGCAGTGTTGCAGCCCTCAGTGGAGCAGCGAGCTTCCGAGTTTGGCACTGGGGCCGCGGAGATTTCCAGCCCAGCACAGGCCGGGGTTGGGGATTTTAGGCTCCGAGCAGCAGGAGCCCTTGCTGTGCTAACCTCAAGCCCTGAAGGAGAGTCTCGGCTCAGCACTGAGGCAGAGACCCCCGCTGTATTAGCCTTGTGTCCCAAAGCCCAGGCGCGGCTCGGCAGAGTGAATCTGTAGGGCACTGCCTTTGAGAGGGAGCCACAGGGGAAGGGGCCTGGCACTAGGGCTGGCCCACAAAGCCTCCTGACCCAACTCGGGGCTGTGATCTACAGACCCTGAAAGCAGCTGGTGACTCAGGCAGTAAGCCCTGCTGGGCTCAGCCGGAGACCCCAAACCAGAGCCTGCTCAGCTGAATCATCGCTAAAACCTCAAAACAACAAGAAGCAAAAACACAATGAGGAGAAGTATCAGAAAAAGCAATGACCCAGAGGAAAGATCAAGCACTCCCTCCCAGTACAACCAAAAACTAATCCCAATATCTGAGATGCAAGATGAAGACATAGAGGAACTATCAGATAAGGACTTTAAGAAGCTAATGATGAAATTCGTCAGAGAGAGTGAAAAGCGCTGGGAAGAGTCTAAGGCATTCGAAAACCATATCACTGCAGAAATAAATCAAGTCAAAAAGGGAATCCTCGATATAGAGAACAAAATTGAAAGCCTAACCAACAGAATGAACACAGCAGAAGACAGAATATCAGAATTGGAAGACAATCAGAATGAAAGGCAGCAGCTCATCAAACAGTTGGAGACAAATCTAGAGAAAGCCAATAGGTCCATACAGGAAATGAAAGACAACCTCAAAAAATCAAATATTAGAATAATAGGCCTTCCCGAAGGAGTGGAAAAGGAGACAGGCTTGCAACGAGTGCTCAATGAGATAATACAGGAGAACTTCCAGAATACTGGAAATATAAATCCAGCACAAATCCAGGAAGGACAAAGAACCCCCAGTAGATACGACCCAAACAAATCGTCTCCCAGACATGTGGTCCTCAAGCTACCTTCAAGTGAATACAAGGAAACCATTCTAAGACAAGTAAGAAAAAAGGATAAGATTACTTTCAGGGGAAGGGAAATCAGGATCACAGCCGACCTATCAGAAGAAACGCTCCAAGCAAGGAGAGAATGGGGTAAAACCTATCAAATCCTGAAACAAAACAACTGCCAACCAAGAATAATGTACCCAGCAAAGCTCTCATTTATATTTGAGAATGAAATCAAATACTTCAATAGTAAAGAGAAACTCGAAGAATACATCAACACGAAACCAGCTCTGGAAAATCTCCTCAGGAAGGTGCTAAACCCAGAAAGAAAAAATACAAACCAAAATCAAAGATGGCAAATGGGAAGACCTCCCCACTAAAATCCATACAAGAAAAGTCAACCAATCAAAAACTCTAATAGTCGCAAATACACACTTGCACACTTACACTCATGGCAGCCCAAAACCAATTCCTCTCAATATTATCTCTAAACACAAATGGCTTAAACTCACCAATCAAAAGGCATAGATTAACGGAATGGATCATCAAACAGCACCCAACTATATGTTGCCTACAAGAGACACATCTAACCAGAAAATCCTGTAAGAAATTTAAAGTGAAAGGATGGAAAAAGACATTTCATGCCAATGGACGAGAAAAAAAGGCTGGCGTAGCTGTTCTAATCTCAGATGACCTAGACTTCAAGCTGACAGACATCAAAAAGGACAGAGAAGGACATTATATATTGGTGAAGGGACTGATCTATCAAGAAGTAATTACAATCGTGAACATATATGCACCTAATTCCAATGCGCCTAGCTTCGTGAAGCAACTACTTACAGACTTAAGGGGAGACATAGATACACACACAATAATAGTGGGAGATCTTAACACCCCACTAACAACTATAGACAGATCAACAAAACAAAAACTCAACAAAGAAACAACAGAGCTCGTACAAACATTAGAACAACTGGACTTGGTAGACATTTATAGAATTTTTTATCCTAAGACCACAGATTATACATTTTTTTCAGCAGTGCATGGCACCTTCTCCAGGACCACATGATAGGACACAAAGCAAATCTAAATAACTTCAAAAAGATAGGAATCATACCATGTACCCTCTCAGACCACCACGGAATGAAACTGGAAATCAGCAACTCAAAATGCCCAAGGAAATACAGAAACTCTTGGAGGTTGAACAATACGCTATTAAACGAACAATGGGTCAGGGAAGAAATTAAAGATGAGATCAAAAAATTTATGGAAACCAATGAAAACTCTGATACAACATTCCAAAACTTGTGGGACACTGCCAAAGCAGTGCTACGGGGTAAACTCATCGCAATTGGAGCTCATGTCAAGGCCCAAGAGAGGCGCCAAATACAGGAACTAACCACACACCTCCAGGAATTGGAAAAGCAGCAGCAGATGAGCCCCACACACAACAGGAAACAAGAAATCATCAAAACAAGGGAGGAAATCAACCAGATAGAAATAAAAAAACCATACACAAAATCAACGAATCAAAAAGCTGGTTTTTTGAAAAGATAAACAAAATAGACACCCCGCTGGCCCGACTGACAAAGAAAAAACAAGAGAAAGCAAGAATTAACAGCATCAAAGATGAAAAAGGCAACATAACAACAGACATTACAACCATTAAGAACATAATCAGAAATTACTACAAAGCTCTGTACTCCAACAAATCAGAAGATCACCAAGAAATGGAAAAGTTCTTAGACTCACACAACCTGCCAAAACTTAGCCCAGAGGCAACAATCAACCTGAACAAACCCATAACTGAAGCAGAGATTGAATCAGTGATTAAAGACCTCCCAACAAAGAAAAGCCCAGGCCCAGACGGCTTCACTACAGAATTCTACAAAACATTCCGAACAGAACTAACCCCAATCCTCTACAAACTCTTCAAAACAATAGAAAAGGAAGCAACCCTTCCAAACTCATTCTATGAAGCCAACATTACCTTAATCCCAAAACCGGGCAGAGATCCTACAGAGAAAGAAAACTACAGACCTATCTCTTTGATGAACATTGATGCTAAGATTCTCAACAAAATCCTAGCCAACAGAATTCAAAAACATATCAGACAGATCATTCATCCAGATCAAGTAGGATTCATCCCTGGAATGCAGGGATGGTTCAACATTCGGAAATCCATAAATGTGATACACCACATCCAAAAACTGAAAAACAAGAATCACATGATAGTATCAATAGATGCAGAAAAAGCTTTCGACAAAATCCAGCACAACTTCCTGCTAAAGACCCTAACCAAGGTAGGCATAGATGGAAAAATCCACAACATAATCAAAGCAATATATGCAAAACCCAACGCCAGCATCATACTGAATGGAGAAAAACTGGAACCCTTCCCACTGAGATCTGGAACAAGACAGGGATGTCCGCTTTCTCAGCTGCTATTCAACATAGTTCTAGAGGTACTCGCTGAGGCCATAAGACAAGAAAAAGAAATCAAAGGAATCCAAATGGGAAATGAAGAAGTCAAGCTTTCACTATATGCAGATGACATGATTCTTTATATGGAAGAGCCAAAAGGCTCAACACAGAGACTACTAGAACTTATACGAGAGTTTGGTAGAGTGGCAGGGTACAAAATTAATGAACAAAAATCAACAGCCATAGTGTATGCAAACAGCCCCAAGTTGGAAAAAGATCTAACCAGCAAGATACCATTCAAAGTAACAAAGGAAAGCATGAAGTATCTGGGAATTAACCTAACCAAAAATGTTGGAGACCTATTTGAGGAAAACTACAAACTACTTAAAAAAGAAATTGAACAAGATCTAGAAAGATGGAGTAACATCCCATGCTCCTGGATAGGTAAAATCAATATCATTAAAATGTCTATACTGCCAAAGGCAATATATACATTCAACGCAATCCCAATCAAATTGCCCAAAACATTCTTCACAGATCTGGAAACAATGATTCAAAGGTTCATCTGGAAGCACAAAAAACCACGAATAGCTAGAACCATTCTCAAGAACAGGAAGTTAGCAGGGGGAATCACAGTCCCAGACCTCTGGACATACTATAGGGCAGTGGTTATCAAAACAGCCTGGTACTGGCAAAAAAATAGAGAAGAAGATCAATGGAGCAGAATAGAAACACCAGATGGGAACCCACACAAATACAGCCAAATAATCTTTGACAAAAAGACAAACGACAACCCAGGCAAATGGGAAGGTCTGTTCAATAAATGCTGTTGGGACAACTGGTTGATAGCCTGCAGAAACAAAAAAATAGACCCACATCTCTCACCATATACTAAGATCAGATCTAAATGGATAAAAGATTTAAACCTACATCCAGAAACCTTCAAACTTTCGGAAGAAAATGTTGGAAACACACTGGAACACTTAGGGGTAGGCCCTCACTTCCTAAAAAAGACTCCAAATGCAGTAGAAATCAAGACCAAATTAAACAATTGGGACCTCATCAAACTAAGAAGCTTCTGTACAGCTAGAGAAACAATCAACAAAGTAAAAAGGCAACCCACAGAATGGGAGAAGATCTTCGCACACGACATAGGTGATAGAGGGCTGATCTCCAGAATATACAAAGAGCTACAAAACAACCAAAATGTCAAAACAAACAAGCCACTCAAGAAATGGGCACGGGAAATGGGCAAACACTTCACAAAGGAACAAACCCAAATGGCAAATAAACATATGAAAAAATGCTCAAGTTCCCTGGCAATAAGGGAAATCCAAATTAAAACATCAATGAGGTACCACCTAACGCCAGTAAGACTGGCCCACATGAATAAAAGCACCAACAACACTTGTTGGCGAGGTTGCGGGGAAAAGGGAATCCTACTCCACTGCTGGTGGGGCTGCAGGCTGGTACAGCCTCTATGGAAATCAGTATGGAGAACATTCAAACAACTCAAATACAACATACCGTATGACCCAGCAATAGCACTCCTAGGAATATATCCAGAACACTTGTTTTATGAGAAACCAACATGCACTCCTATGTTCATAGCAGCACAATCAGTAATTGCAAAAACATGGAAGCAGCCAAAATGCCCATCAGCAGACGATTGGATAAGAAAGCTATGGTTCATCTACTCCATGGAATACTACTCAGCTATTAAAAAAAACAAAATGCAGTTCTTTGAGGCCAAATGAGCCAAACTGGAAACCATAATGCTAAGGGAAATGAGCCAATCCCAAAAGGTTAAATACCACATGTTTGCCTTAATTTAAGATGATATGATGTTATGTATAACAAGTTATGTTATGAATGTTATATGTTGTGTATAAACCAAAATTGAAATGTCAATGAGGTGGTCACAGAAGGTGGATAAGAAATCGCATTTACTTTTACCATATTGGTTACTCATTACTATGTCAATTAATTCCATAATGATGGAAATTTTTGCTGATGGTATGTTGGAGCTTTTAATTGATCGGGATGATACTCTGCTGGCTCTGTCTTCAGACCAGAGAGGGTATACCTAAGAAGCCGTTGAACTTGACTAGACAATAAGATGCTGGACTCTATGTTTGGTATATGCTTGCAATGGGGGAATCTCAACTGAACTTGAACTGTGGTTATGCAACAAGGTGGAGGAATCCACCATGGTGGGAGGGTTTGGGGAGGGGTGGGGAGAATCCCAGTACCTATGAAACTGTGTCACATAATACAATGTAATTAATGAATTTAAAATAAAATTAAAAAAAAAAAAAGAAACACGCATGTGGAGCATTCGTTTGTGTGGGATGCTCACCAAGCTTCATTTCAGTCCTAGGCACTCAAAGGGCACTAAGCATAGAGTGTGAAAACTGAGTTTCCTTGAGAGCTGCTTGGAAGCCTGATGGTGTGTGAAGTTAGTGAGCCAAATGGAGTTGTTCTCCCACAAGAACCACTCGGCTGATTCTTCTTCAATATGCCCTTCCCCAACATGCAGTGTTCCCTTGATTGAATTAGCTGTCACACCAATATTTGCGTCTAGAGCCTTTGCATTGAGGGCTATCTGAAAATGGCTGTGGCGCTGAAGTTGCCTGTGAATGTGGAGTTGGTGGCATGTGAAACCCGCATGTGGAGCATTCGTTTGTGTGGGATGCTCACCAAGCTTCATTTCAGTCCTAGGCACTCAAAGGGCACTAAGCATAGAGTGTGAAAACTGAGTTTCCTTGAGAGCTGCTTGGAAGCCTGATGGTGTGTGAAGTTAGTGAGCCAAATGGAGTTGTTCTCCCACAAGAACCACTCGGCTGATTCTTCTTCAATATGCCCTTCCCCAACATGCAGTGTTTCCTTGATTGAATTAGCTCTCACACCAATATTTGCGTCTAGAGCCTTTGCATTGAGGGCTATCTGAAAACGGCTGTGGCGCTGAAGTTGCCTGTGAATGTGGAGTTGGTGGCATGTGAAACCCGCATGTGGAGCATTCGTTTGTGTGGGATGCTCTACCAGGTTCATTCCTTGATAATGCACTCAAAGGGCACTAAGCATAGAGTGTGAAAACTGAGTTTCCTTGAGAGCCGCTTGGAAGCCTGATGGTGTGTGAAGTTAGTGAGCCAAATGGAGTTGTTCTCCCACAAGAACCACTCGGCTGATTCTTCTTCAATATGCCCTTCCCCAACATGCAGTGTTTCCTTGATTGAATTAGCTCTCACACCAATATTTGCGTCTAGAGCCTTTGCATTGAGGGCTATCTGAAAACGGCTGTGGCGCTGAAGTTGCCTGTGAATGTGGAGTTGGTGGCATGTGAAACCCGCATGTGGAGGAGACTCGAAAAAGATGGCCGACTGCAGAGAGCTGGTGTAGGGTGGAGTTTGGAAGGAGGGGAGCCGATCCAGCAGAGAAACAGGCCAGGAGGCGTGAAACTGTAGAGAGAAGAGCGAGAAGGTCACTGGAGTTCACTAAAGCAAGAAGATCTACACAGCGTGAAGGAACAGCCGCAAAAAGTAGGAAAGAAAATACAGCACGCCACGAGAAACCTGGTGAGTCACGATCCCAGGCAGGGGGAAGGCCTCAGAGGCTCAACCACCCCAGGGAAAACAGAGGCCGCTGGAAGGATAGGCGCCCACACCGACAGGGGCACCAGTCCCCTGGAAGGCAGGAGCCCCCAGAGGAGGCTACTGGACTGATCATTGGGTGCATTATCCCTGCAGAAGTGGAGGAAAAGCAGGGGAGATTTCCCAGAGGCTTGCCTAGCCGCTGCTCAGCGGCGGTGGGAGAGTGCAGAGGGAACAGGAGCGCCGCTGTGGGACTGGGACTCAGAGATACCCATATCGGCTCCGAGCTGTGGACTGGCTGGGGGAGAGTCCGTGGATCTTGTTGCTGGACTCGCCCGGAGCCCCAGAGGCTGGGCAACGCTCGACAGGGCCTCACGTCCTGGGCAGAGGAGCAGACTAGTGGGGGCACGTCTCACCTCAAGGGCTCTGTGCCTCTCAGAGATCCGCTTCCATCCCTGAGAGAGTGCAGCTGAGGAAGTGACTTCTTCAGGGCAGAGTCCCCAGCTGGGCTCAGCTAGAGAGGCCAGACCAGAGCGGGCTCAGCTGAACTGGCTGGTCAGGTTTTCCCAGCAGGAGCCCGCTCGGGAAGACCTGCCTGCAGTGTTGCAGCCCTCAGTGGAGCAGCGAGCTTCCGAGTTTGGCACTGGGGCCGCGGAGATTTCCAGCCCAGCACAGGCCGGGGTTGGGGATTTTAGGCTCCGAGCAGCAGGAGCCCTTGCTGTGCTAACCTCAAGCCCTGAAGGAGAGTCTCGGCTCAGCACTGAGGCAGAGACCCCCGCTGTATTAGCCTTGTGTCCCAAAGCCCAGGCGCGGCTCGGCAGAGTGAATCTGTAGGGCACTGCCTTTGAGAGGGAGCCACAGGGGAAGGGGCCTGGCACTAGGGCTGGCCCACAAAGCCTCCTGACCCAACTCGGGGCTGTGATCTACAGACCCTGAAAGCAGCTGGTGACTCAGGCAGTAAGCCCTGCTGGGCTCAGCCGGAGACCCCAAACCAGAGCCTGCTCAGCTGAATCATCGCTAAAACCTCAAAACAACAAGAAGCAAAAACACAATGAGGAGAAGTATCAGAAAAAGCAATGACCCAGAGGAAAGATCAAGCACTCCCTCCCAGTACAACCAAAAACTAATCCCAATATCTGAGATGCAAGATGAAGACATAGAGGAACTATCAGATAAGGACTTTAAGAAGCTAATGATGAAATTCGTCAGAGAGAGTGAAAAGCGCTGGGAAGAGTCTAAGGCATTCGAAAACCATATCACTGCAGAAATAAATCAAGTCAAAAAGGGAATCCTCGATATAGAGAACAAAATTGAAAGCCTAACCAACAGAATGAACACAGCAGAAGACAGAATATCAGAATTGGAAGACAATCAGAATGAAAGGCAGCAGCTCATCAAACAGTTGGAGACAAATCTAGAGAAAGCCAATAGGTCCATACAGGAAATGAAAGACAACCTCAAAAAATCAAATATTAGAATAATAGGCCTTCCCGAAGGAGTGGAAAAGGAGACAGGCTTGCAACGAGTGCTCAATGAGATAATACAGGAGAACTTCCAGAATACTGGAAATATAAATCCAGCACAAATCCAGGAAGGACAAAGAACCCCCAGTAGATACGACCCAAACAAATCGTCTCCCAGACATGTGGTCCTCAAGCTACCTTCAAGTGAATACAAGGAAACCATTCTAAGACAAGTAAGAAAAAAGGATAAGATTACTTTCAGGGGAAGGGAAATCAGGATCACAGCCGACCTATCAGAAGAAACGCTCCAAGCAAGGAGAGAATGGGGTAAAACCTATCAAATCCTGAAACAAAACAACTGCCAACCAAGAATAATGTACCCAGCAAAGCTCTCATTTATATTTGAGAATGAAATCAAATACTTCAATAGTAAAGAGAAACTCGAAGAATACATCAACACGAAACCAGCTCTGGAAAATCTCCTCAGGAAGGTGCTAAACCCAGAAAGAAAAAATACAAACCAAAATCAAAGATGGCAAATGGGAAGACCTCCCCACTAAAATCCATACAAGAAAAGTCAACCAATCAAAAACTCTAATAGTCGCAAATACACACTTGCACACTTACACTCATGGCAGCCCAAAACCAATTCCTCTCAATATTATCTCTAAACACAAATGGCTTAAACTCACCAATCAAAAGGCATAGATTAACGGAATGGATCATCAAACAGCACCCAACTATATGTTGCCTACAAGAGACACATCTAACCAGAAAATCCTGTAAGAAATTTAAAGTGAAAGGATGGAAAAAGACATTTCATGCCAATGGACGAGAAAAAAAGGCTGGCGTAGCTGTTCTAATCTCAGATGACCTAGACTTCAAGCTGACAGACATCAAAAAGGACAGAGAAGGACATTATATATTGGTGAAGGGACTGATCTATCAAGAAGTAATTACAATCGTGAACATATATGCACCTAATTCCAATGCGCCTAGCTTCGTGAAGCAACTACTTACAGACTTAAGGGGAGACATAGATACACACACAATAATAGTGGGAGATCTTAACACCCCACTAACAACTATAGACAGATCAACAAAACAAAAACTCAACAAAGAAACAACAGAGCTCGTACAAACATTAGAACAACTGGACTTGGTAGACATTTATAGAATTTTTTATCCTAAGACCACAGATTATACATTTTTTTCAGCAGTGCATGGCACCTTCTCCAGGACCACATGATAGGACACAAAGCAAATCTAAATAACTTCAAAAAGATAGGAATCATACCATGTACCCTCTCAGACCACCACGGAATGAAACTGGAAATCAGCAACTCAAAATGCCCAAGGAAATACAGAAACTCTTGGAGGTTGAACAATACGCTATTAAACGAACAATGGGTCAGGGAAGAAATTAAAGATGAGATCAAAAAATTTATGGAAACCAATGAAAACTCTGATACAACATTCCAAAACTTGTGGGACACTGCCAAAGCAGTGCTACGGGGTAAACTCATCGCAATTGGAGCTCATGTCAAGGCCCAAGAGAGGCGCCAAATACAGGAACTAACCACACACCTCCAGGAATTGGAAAAGCAGCAGCAGATGAGCCCCACACACAACAGGAAACAAGAAATCATCAAAACAAGGGAGGAAATCAACCAGATAGAAATAAAAAAACCATACACAAAATCAACGAATCAAAAAGCTGGTTTTTTGAAAAGATAAACAAAATAGACACCCCGCTGGCCCGACTGACAAAGAAAAAACAAGAGAAAGCAAGAATTAACAGCATCAAAGATGAAAAAGGCAACATAACAACAGACATTACAACCATTAAGAACATAATCAGAAATTACTACAAAGCTCTGTACTCCAACAAATCAGAAGATCACCAAGAAATGGAAAAGTTCTTAGACTCACACAACCTGCCAAAACTTAGCCCAGAGGCAACAATCAACCTGAACAAACCCATAACTGAAGCAGAGATTGAATCAGTGATTAAAGACCTCCCAACAAAGAAAAGCCCAGGCCCAGACGGCTTCACTACAGAATTCTACAAAACATTCCGAACAGAACTAACCCCAATCCTCTACAAACTCTTCAAA
Organism: Ochotona princeps; assembly: GCF_030435755.1. Classification (NCBI taxonomy): domain Eukaryota; kingdom Metazoa; phylum Chordata; class Mammalia; order Lagomorpha; family Ochotonidae; genus Ochotona; species Ochotona princeps. Next base: position 73,349 of record NW_026698417.1, read on the forward strand.
ACAATAGAAAAGGAAGCAACCCTTCCAAACTCATTCTATGAAGCCAACATTACCATAATCCCAAAACCGGGCAGAGATCCTACAGAGAAAGAAAACTACAGACCTATCTCTTTGATGAACATTGATGCTAAGATTCTCAACAAAATCCTAGCCAACAGAATTCAAAAACACATCAGACAGATCATTCATCCAGATCAAGTAGGATTCATCCCTGGAATGCAGGGATGGTTCAACATTCGGAAATCCATAAATGTGATACACCACATCCAAAAACTGAAAAACAAGAATCACATGATAGTATCAATAGATGCAGAAAAAGCTTTCGACAAAATCCAGCACAACTTCCTGCTAAAGACCCTAACCAAGGTAGGCATAGATGGAAAAATCCACAACATAATCAAAGCAATATATGCAAAACCCAACGCCAGCATCATACTGAATGGAGAAAAACTGGAACCCTTCCCACTGAGATCTGGAACAAGACAGGGATGTCCGCTTTCTCAGCTGCTATTCAACATAGTTCTAGAGGTACTCGCTGAGGCCATAAGACAAGAAAAAGAAATCAAAGGAATCCAAATGGGAAATGAAGAAGTCAAGCTTTCACTATATGCAGATGACATGATTCTTTATATGGAAGAGCCAAAAGGCTCAACACAGAGACTACTAGAACTTATACGAGAGTTTGGTAGAGTGGCAGGGTACAAAATTAATGAACAAAAATCAACAGCCATAGTGTATGCAAACAGCCCCAAGTTGGAAAAAGATCTAACCAGCAAGATACCATTCAAAGTAACAAAGGAAAGCATGAAGTATCTGGGAATTAACCTAACCAAAAATGTTGGAGACCTATTTGAGGAAAACTACAAACTACTTAAAAAAGAAATTGAACAAGATCTAGAAAGATGGAGTAACATCCCATGCTCCTGGATAGGTAAAATCAATATCATTAAAATGTCTATACTGCCAAAGGCAATATATACATTCAACGCAATCCCAATCAAATTGCCCAAAACATTCTTCACAGATCTGGAAACAATGATTCAAAGGTTCATCTGGAAGCACAAAAAACCACGAATAGCTAGAACCATTCTCAAGAACAGGAAGTTAGCAGGGGGAATCACACTCCCAGACCTCTGGACATACTATAGGGCAGTGGTTATCAAAACAGCCTGGTACTGGCAAAAAAATAGAGAAGAAGATCAATGGAGCAGAATAGAAACACCAGATGGGAACCCACACAAATACAGCCAAATAATCTTTGACAAAAAGACAAACGACAACCCAGGCAAATGGGAAGGTCTGTTCAATAAATGCTGTTGGGACAACTGGTTGATAGCCTGCAGAAACAAAAAAATAGACCCACATCTCTCACCATATACTAAGATCAGATCTAAATGGATAAAAGATTTAAACCTACATCCAGAAACCTTCAAACTTTCGGAAGAAAATGTTGGAAACACACTGGAACACTTAGGGGTAGGCCCTCACTTCCTAAAAAAAGACTCCAAATGCAGTAGAAATCAAGACCAAATTAAACAATTGGGACCTCATCAAACTAAGAAGCTTCTGTACAGCTAGAGAAACAATCAACAAAGTAAAAAGGCAACCCACAGAATGGGAGAAGATCTTCGCACACGACATAGGTGATAGAGGGCTGATCTCCAGAATATACAAAGAGCTACAAAACAACCAAAATGTCAAAACAAACAAGCCACTCAAGAAATGGGCACGGGAAATGGGCAAACACTTCACAAAGGAACAAACCCAAATGGCAAATAAACATATGAAAAAATGCTCAAGTTCCCTGGCAATAAGGGAAATCCAAATTAAAACATCAATGAGGTACCACCTAACGCCAGTAAGACTGGCCCACATGAATAAAAGCACCAACAACACTTGTTGGCGAGGTTGCGGGGAAAAGGGAATCCTACTCCACTGCTGGTGGGGCTGCAGGCTGGTACAGCCTCTATGGAAATCAGTATGGAGAACATTCAAACAACTCAAATACAACATACCGTATGACCCAGCAATAGCACTCCTAGGAATATATCCAGAACACTTGTTTTATGAGAAACCAACATGCACTCCTATGTTCATAGCAGCACAATCAGTAATTGCAAAAACATGGAAGCAGCCAAAATGCCCATCAGCAGACGATTGGATAAGAAAGCTATGGTTCATCTACTCCATGGAATACTACTCAGCTATTAAAAAAAACAAAATGCAGTTCTTTGTGGCCAAATGGGCCAAACTGGAAACCATAATGCTAAGGGAAATGAGCCAATCCCAAAAGGTTAAATACCACATGTTTGCCTTAATTTAAGATGATATGATGTTATGTATAACAAGTTATGTTATGAATGTTATATGTTGTGTATAAACCAAAATTGAAATGTCAATGAGGTGGTCACAGAAGGTGGATAAGAAATCGCATTTACTTTTACCATATTGGTTACTCATTACTATGTCAATTAATTCCATAATGATGGAAATTTTTGCTGATGGTATGTTGGAGCTTTTAATTGATCGGGATGATACTCTGCTGGCTCTGTCTTCAGACCAGAGAGGGTATACCTAAGAAGCCATTGAACTTGACTAGACAATAAGATGCTGGACTCTATGTTTGGTATATGCTTGCAATGGGGGAATCTCAACTGAACTTGAACTGTGGTTATGCAACAAGGTGGAGGAATCCACCATGGTGGGAGGGTTTGGGGAGGGGTGGGGAGAATCGCAGTACCTATGAAACTGTGTCACATAATACAATGTAATTAATGAATTTAAAATAAAATTAAAAAAAAAAAAGAAACACGCATGTGGAGCATTCGTTTGTGTGGGATGCTCACCAAGCTTCATTTCAGTCCTAGGCACTCAAAGGGCACTAAGCATAGAGTGTGAAAACTGAGTTTCCTTGAGAGCTGCTTGGAAGCCTGATGGTGTGTGAAGTTAGTGAGCCAAATGGAGTTGTTCTCCCACAAGAACCACTCGGCTGATTCTTCTTCAATATGCCCTTCCCTAACATGCAGTGTTTCCTTGATTGAATTAGCTGTCACACCAATATTTGCGTCTAGAGCCTTTGCATTGAGGGCTATCTGAAAATGGCTGTGGCGCTGAAGTTGCCTGTGAATGTGGAGTTGGTGGCATGTGAAACCCGCATGTGGAGCATTCGTTTGTGTGGGATGCTCTACCAGGTTCATTCCTAGATAGTGCACTCAAATGGCACTAACCATAGAGTGTGAAAACTGAGTTTCCTTGAGAGCTGCTTGGAAGCCTGATGGTGTGTGAAGTTAGTGAGCCAAATGGAGTTGTTCTCCCACAAGAACCACTCGGCTGATTCTTCTTCAATATGCCCTTTCCCAACATGCAGTGTTTCCTTGATTGAATTAGCTCTCATACCAATATTTGCGTCTAGAGCCTTTGCATTGAGGGCTATCTGAAAACGGCTGTGGCACTGAAGTTCCCTGTGAATGTGGAGTTGGTGGCATGTGAAACCCGCATGTGGAGCATTCGTTTGTGTTTGATGCTCTACCAGTTTCATTCCTAGATAATGCACTCAAAGTGCACTAAGCATAGAGTGTGAAAACTGAGTTTCCTTGAGAGCTGCTTGGAAGCCTGATGGTGTGTGAAGTTAGTGAGCCAAATGGAGTTGTTCTCCCACAAGAACCACTCGGCTGATTCTTCTTCAATATGCCCTTCACAAACATGCAGTGTTTCCTTGATTGAATTAGCTCTCACACCAATATTTGCGTCTAGAGCCTTTGCATTGAGGGCTATCTGAAAACGGCTGTGGCGCTGAAGTTGCCTGTGAATGTGGAGTTGGTGGCATGTGAAACCCGCATGTGGAGCATTCGTTTGTGTGGGATGCTGTACCAGGTTCTTTCCTAGATATTGCACTCAAAGGGCACTAAGCATAGAGTGTGAAAACTGAGTTTCCTTGAGAGCTGCTTGGAAGCCTGATGGTGTGTGAAGTTAGTGAGCCAAATGGAGTTGTTCTCCCACAAGAACCACTCGGCAGATTCTTCTTCAATATGCCCTTCCCCAACATGCTGTGTTTCCTTGATTGAATTAGCTCTCACACCAATATTTGTGTCTAGAGCCTTTGCATTGAGGGCTATCTGAAAACGGCTGTGTCGTTGAAATTGCCTGTGAATGTGGAGTTGGTGGCATGTGAAACCCGCATGTGGAGAATTCATTTGTGTGGGATGCTGTACCAGGTTAATTCCTAGATAATGCACTCAAAGGGCACTAAGCATAGAGTGTGAAAACTGAGTTTCCTTGAGAGCTGCTTGGAAGCCTGATGGTGTGTGAAGTTAGTGAGCCAAATGGAGTTGTTCTCCCACAAGAACCACTCGGCTGAGTCTTCTTCAATATGCCCTTCCCCAACATGCAGTGTTTCCTTGATTGAATTAGCTCTCACACCAATATTTGCGTCTAGAGCCTTTGCATTGAGGGCTATCTGAAAACGGCTGTGGCGCTGAAGTTGCCTGTGAATGTGGAGTTGGTGGCATGTGAAACCCACATGTGGAGCATTCGTTTGTGTTTGATGCTCTACCAGTTTCATTACTAGATAATGCACTCAAAGTGCACTAAGCATAGAGTGTGGAAACTGAGTTTCCTTGAGAGCTGCTTGGAAGCCTGATGGTGTGTGAAGTTAGTGAGCCAAATGGAGTTGTTCTCCCACAAGAACCACTCGGCTGATTCTTCTTCAATATGCCCTTCCCCAACATGCAGTGTTTCCTTGATTGAATTAGCTCTCACACCAATATTTGCGTCTAGAGCCTTTGCATTGAGGGCTATCTGAAAACGGCTGTGGTGCTGAAGTTGCCTGTGAATGTGGAGTTGGTGGCATGTGAAACCCGCATGTGGAGCATTCGTTTGTGTTTGATGCTCTACCAGTTTCATTCCTAGATAATGCACTCAAAGGGCACTAAGCATAGAGTGTGGAAACTGAGTTTCCTTGAGAGCTGCTTGGAAGCCTGATGGTGTGTGAAGTTAGTGAGCCAAATGGAGTTGTTCTCCGACAAGAACCACTCGGCTGATTCTTCTTCAATATGCCCTTCCCCAACATGCAGTGTTTCCTTGATTTAATTAGCTCTCATACCAATATTTGTGTCTAGAGCCTTTGCATTGAGGGCTATCTGGAAACGGATGTGGCGCTGAAGTTGCCTGTGAATGTGGAGTTGGTGGCATGTGAAACCCGCATGTGGAGCATTCGTTTGTGTTTGATGCTCTACCGGTTTCATTCCTAGATAATGCACTCAAAGTGCACTAAGCATAGAGTGTGAAAACTGAGTTTCCTTGAGAGCTGCTTGGAAGCCTGATGGTGTGTGAAGTTAGTGAGCCAAATGGAGTTGTTCTCCCACAAGAACCACTCGGCTGAGTCTTCTTCAATATGCCCTTCCCCAACATGCAGTGTTTCCTTGATTGAATTAGCTCTCACACCAATATTTGCGTCTAGAGCCTTTGCATTGAGGGCTATCTGAAAACGGCTGTGGCGCTGAAGTTGCCTGTGAATGTGGAGTTGGTGGCATGTGAAACCCGCATGTGGAGCATTCGTTTGTGTGGGATGCTCTACGGTTCATTCCTAGATAGTGCACTCAAAGGGCACTAAGCATAGAGTGTGAAAACTGAGTTTCCTTGAGAGCTGCTTGGAAGCCTGATGGTGTGTGAAGTTAGTGAGCCAAATGGAGTTGTTCTCCCACAAGAACCACTCGGCTGATTCTTCTTCAATATGCCCTTCCCCAACATGCAGTGTTTCCTTGATTGAATTAGCTCTCACACCAATATTTGTGTCTAGAGCCTTTGCATTGAGGGCTATCTGAAAACGGCTGTGGCACTGAAGTTCCCTGTGAATGTGGAGTTGGTGGCATGTGAAACCCGCATGTGGAGCATTCGTTTGTGTTTGATGCTCTACCAGTTTCATTCCTAGATAATGCACTCAAAGTGCACTAAGCATAGAGTGTGAAAACTGAGTTTCCTTGAGAGCTGCTTGGAAGCCTGATGGTGTGTGAAGTTAGTGAGCCAAATGGAGTTGTTCTCCCACAAGAACCACTCGGCTGATTCTTCTTCAATATGCCCTTCACAAACATGCAGTGTTTCCTTGATTGAATTAGCTCTCACACCAATATTTGCGTCTAGAGCCTTTGCATTGAGGGCTATCTGAAAACGGCTGTGGCGCTGAAGTTGCCTGTGAATGTGGAGTTGGTGGCATGTGAAACCCGCATGTGGAGCATTCGTTTGTGTGGGATGCTGTACCAGGTTCTTTCCTAGATATTGCACTGAAAGGGCACTAAGCATAGAGTGTGAAAACTGAGTTTCCTTGAGAGCTGCTTGGAAGCCTGATGGTGTGTGAAGTTAGTGAGCCAAATGGAGTTGTTCTCCCACAAGAACCACTCGGCAGATTCTTCTTCAATATGCCCTTCCCCAACATGCTGTGTTTCCTTGATTGAATTAGCTCTCACACCAATATTTGTGTCTAGAGCCTTTGCATTGAGGGCTATCTGAAAACGGCTGTGTCGTTGAAATTGCCTGTGAATGTGGAGTTGGTGGCATGTGAAACCCGCATGTGGAGAATTCATTTGTGTGGGATGCTGTACCAGGTTAATTCCTAGATAATGCACTCAAAGGGCACTAAGCATAGAGTGTGAAAACTGAGTTTCCTTGAGAGCTGCTTGGAAGCCTGATGGTGTGTGAAGTTAGTGAGCCAAATGGAGTTGTTCTCCCACAAGAACCACTCGGCTGAGTCTTCTTCAATATGCCCTTCCCCAACATGCAGTGTTTCCTTGATTGAATTAGCTCTCACACCAATATTTGCGTCTAGAGCCTTTGCATTGAGGGCTATCTGAAAACGGCTGTGGCGCTGAAGTTGCCTGTGAATGTGGAGTTGGTGGCATGTGAAACCCGCATGTGGAGCATTCGTTTGTGTTTGATGCTCTACCAGTTTCATTACTAGATAATGCACTCAAAGTGCACTAAGCATAGAGTGTGGAAACTGAGTTTCCTTGAGAGCTGCTTGGAAGCCTGATGGTGTGTGAAGTTAGTGAGCCAAATGGAGTTGTTCTCCCACAAGAACCACTCGGCTGATTCTTCTTCAATATGCCCTTCCCCAACATGCAGTGTTTCCTTGATTGAATTAGCTCTCACACCAATATTTGCGTCTAGAGCCTTTGCATTGAGGGCTATCTGAAAACGGCTGTGGCGCTGAAGTTGCCTGTGAATGTGGAGTTGGTGGCATGTGAAACCCGCATGTGGAGCATTCGTTTGTGTTTGATGCTCTACCAGTTTCATTCCTAGATAATGCACTCAAAGGGCACTAAGCATAGAGTGTTGAAACTGAGTTTCCTTGAGAGCTGCTTGGAAGCCTGATGGTGTGTGAAGTTAGTGAGCCAAATGGAGTTGTTCTCCGACAAGAACCACTCGGCTGATTCTTCTTCAATATGCCCTTCCCCAACATGCAGTGTTTCCTTGATTTAATTAGCTCTCATACCAATATTTGTGTCTAGAGCCTTTGCATTGAGGGCTATCTGGAAACGGATGTGGCGCTGAAGTTGCCTGTGAATGTGGAGTTGGTGGCATGTGAAACCCGCATGTGGAGCATTCGTTTGTGTTTGATGCTCTACCGGTTTCATTCCTAGATAATGCACTCAAAGTGCACTAAGCATAGAGTGTGAAAACTGAGTTTCCTTGAGAGCTGCTTGGAAGCCTGATGGTGTGTGAAGTTAGTGAGCCAAATGGAGTTGTTCTCCCACAAGAACCACTCGGCTGATTCTTCTTCAATATGCCCTTCCCCAACATGCAGTGTTTCCTTGATTGAATTAGCTCTCACACCAATATTTGCGTCTAGAGCCTTTGCATTGAGGGCTATCTGAAAACGGCTGTGGCGCTGAAGTTGCCTGTGAATGTGGAGTTGGTGGCATGTGAAACCCGCATGTGGAGCATTCGTTTGTGTGGGATGCTCTACGGTTCATTCCTAGATAGTGCACTCAAAGGGCACTAAGCATAGAGTGTGAAAACTGAGTTTCCTTGAGAGCTGCTTGGAAGCCTGATGGTGTGTGAAGTTAGTGAGCCAAATGGAGTTGTTCTCCCACAAGAACCACTCGGCTGATTCTTCTTCAATATGCCCTTCCCCAACATGCAGTGTTTCCTTGATTGAATTAGCTCTCACACCAATATTTGCGTCTAGAGCCTTTGCATTGAGGGCTATCTGAAAACGGCTGTGGCGCTGAAGTTGCCTGTGAATGTGGAGTTGGTGGCATGTGAAACCCGCATGTGGAGCATTCGTTTGTGTGGGATGCTCTACCAGTTTCATTCCTAGATAATGCACTCAAAGTGCACTAAGCATAGAGTGTGAAAACTGAGTTTCCTTGAGAGCTGCTTGGAAGCCTGATGGTGTGTGAAGTTAGTGAGCCAAATGGAGTTGTTCTCCCACAAGAACCACTCGGCTGATTCTTCTTCAATATGCCCTTCCCCAACATGCAGTGTTTCCTTGATTGAATTAGCTCTCACACCAATATTTGCGTCTAGAGCCTTTGAATTGAGGGCTATCTGAAAACGGCTGTGGCGCTGAAGTTGCCTGTGAATGTGGAGTTGGTGGCATGTGAAACCCGCATGTGGAGCATTCGTTTGTGTGGGATGCTCTACCAGGTTCATTCCTAGATAATGCACTCAAAGTGCACTAAGCATAGAGTGTGAAAACTGAGTTTCCTTGAGAGCTGCTTGGAAGCCTGATGGTGTGTGAAGTTAGTGAGCCAAATGGAGTTGTTCTCCGACAAGAACCACTCGGCTGATTCTTCTTCAATATGCCATTCCCCAACATGCAGTGTTTCCTTGATTGAATTAGCTCTCACACCAATATTTGCGTCTAGAGCCTTTGCATTGAAGGCTATCTGAAAACGGCTGTGGCGCTGAAGTTGCCTGTGAATGTGGAGTTGGTGGCATGTGAAACCCGCATGTGGAGCATTCGTTTGTGTGGGATGCTCTACCAGTTTCATTCCTAGATAATGCACTCAAAGGGCACTAAGCGTAGAGTGTGAAAACTGAGTTTCCTTGAGAGCTGCTTGGAAGCCTGATGGTGTGTGAAGTTAGTGAACCAAATGGAGTTGTTCTCCCACAAGAACCACTAGGCTGATTCTTCTTCAATATGCCCTTCCCCAACATGCAGTGTTTCCTTGATTGAATTAGCTCTCACACCAATATTTGCGTCTAGAGCCTTTGCATTGAGGGCTATCTGAAAACGGCTGTGGCGCTGAAGGTGCCTGTGAATGTGGAGTTGGTGGCATGTGAAACCCGCATGTGGAGCATTCGTTTGTGTGGGATGCTCTACCAGGTTCATTCCTAGATAATGCCCTCAATGTGCACTAAGCATAGAGTGTGAAAACTGAGTTTCCTTGAGAGCTGCTTGGAAGCCTGATGGTGTGTGAAGTTAGTGAGCCAAATGGAGTTGTTCTCCCACAAGAACCACTCGGCTGATTCTTCTTCAATATGCCCTTCACCAACATGCAGTGTTTCCTTGATTGAATTAGCTCTCACACCAATATTTTCGTCTAGAGCCTTTGCATTGAGGGCTATCTGAAAACGGCTGTGGCGCTGAAGTTGCCTGTGAATGTGGAGTTGGTGGCATGTGAAACCCGCATGTGGAGCATTCGTTTGTGTGGGATGCTCTACCAGGTTCATTCCTAGATAATGCACTCAATGTGCACTAAGTATAGAGTGTGAAAACTGAGTTTCCTTGAGAGCTGCTTGGAAGCCTGATGGTGTGTGAAGTTAGTGAGCCAAATGGAGTTGTTCTCCCACAAGAACCACTTGGCTGATTCTTCTTCAATATGCCCTTCCCCAACATGCAGTGTTTCCTTGATTGAATTAGCTCTCACACCAATATTTGCATCTAGAGCCTTTGCATTGAGGGCTATCTGAAAATGGCTGTGGCGCTGAAGTTGCCTGTGAATGTGGAGTTTGTGGCATGTGAAACCCGCATGTGGAGCATTCGTTTGTGTGGGATGCTCTACCAGGTTCTTTCCTAGATAATGCACTCAAAGGGCACTAAGCATAGAGTGTGAAAACTGAGTTTCCTTGAGAGCTGCTTGGAAGCCTGATGGTGTGTGAAGTTAGTGAGCCAAATGGAGTTGTTCTCCCACAAGAACCACTCGACTGATTCTTCTTCAATATGCCCTTCCCCAACATGCAGTGTTTCCCTGATTGAATTAGCTCTCATACCAATATTTGCGTCTAGAGCCTTTGCATTGAGGGCTATCTGAAAACGGCTGTGGCGCTGAAGTTGCCTGTGAATGTGGAGTTGGTGGCATGTGAAACCCGCATGTGGAGCATTCGTTTGTGTTTGATGCTCTACCGGTTTCATTCCTAGATAATGCACTCAAAGTGCACTAAGCATAGAGTGTGAAAACTGAGTTTCCTTGAGAGCTGCTTGGAAGCCTGATGGTGTGTGAAGTTAGTGAGCCAAATGGAGTTGTTCTCCCACAAGAACCACTCGGCTGATTCTTCTTCAATATGCCCTTCCCCAACATGCAGTGTTTCCTTGATTGAATTAGCTCTCACACCAATATTTGCGTCTAGAGCCTTTGCATTGAGGGCTATCTGAAAATGGCTGTGGCGCTGAAGTTGCCTGTGAATGTGGAGTTTGTGGCATGTGAAACCCGCATGTGGAGCATTCGTTTGTGTTTGATGCTCTACCAGGTTCATTCCTAGATAATGCACGCAAAGGGCACTAAGCATAGAGTGTGAAAACTGAGTTTCCTTGAGAGCTGCTTGGAAGCCTGATGGTGTGTGAAGTTAGTGAGCCAAATGGAGTTGTTCTCCCACAAGAACCACTCGGCTGATTCTTCTTCAATATGCCCTTCCCCAACATGCAGTGTTTCCTTGATTGAATTAGCTCTCACACCAATATTTGCGTCTAGAGCCTTTGCATTGAGGGCTATCTGAAAACGGCTGTGGCGCTGAAGTTGCCTGTGAATGTGGAGTTGGTGGCATGTGAAACCCGCATGTGGAGCATTCGTTTGTGTGGGATGCTCTACCAGTTTCATTCCTAGATAATGCACTCAAAGGGCACTAAGCATAGAGTGTGAAAACTGAGTTTCCTTGAGAGCTGCTTGGAAGCCTGATGGTGTGTGAAGTTAGTGAGCCAAATGGAGTTGTTCTCCCACAAGAACCACTCGGCTGATTCTTCTTCAATATGCCCTTCCCCAACATGCAGTGTTTCCCTGATTGAATTAGCTCTCATACCAATATTTGCGTCTAGAGCCTTTGCATTGAGGGCTATCTGAAAACGGCTGTGGCGCTGAAGTTGCCTGTGAATGTGGAGTTGGTGGCATGTGAAACCCGCATGTGGAGCATTCGTTTGTGTTTGATGCTCTACCGGTTTCATTCCTAGATAATGCACTCAAAGTGCACTAAGCATAGAGTGTGAAAACTGAGTTTCCTTGAGAGCTGCTTGGAAGCCTGATGGTGTGTGAAGTTAGTGAACCAAATGGAGTTGTTCTCCCACAAGAACCACTCGGCTGATTCTTCTTCAATATGCCCTTCCCCAACATGCAGTGTTTCCCTGATTGAATTAGCTCTCACACCAATATTTGCGTCTAGAGCCTTTGCATTGAGGGCTATCTGAAAACGGCTGTGGCGCTGAACTTGCCTGTGAATGTGGAGTTGGTGGCATGTGAAACCCGCATGTGGAGCATTCGTTTGTGTGGGATGCTCTACCAGGTTCATTCCTAGATAATGTACTCAAAGTGCAGTAAGCATAGAGTGTGAAAACTGAGTTTCCTTGAGAGCTGCTTGGAAGCCTGATGGTGTGTGAAGTTAGTGAGCCAAATGGAGTTGTTCTCCCACAAGAACCACTCGGCTTATTCTTCTTCAATATGCCCTTCCCCAACATGCAGTGTTTCCTTGATTGAATTAGCTCTCACACCAATATTTGCATCTAGAGCCTTTGCATTGAGGGCTATCTGAAAACGGCTGTGGCGCTGAAGTTGCCTGTGAATGTGGAGTTGGTGGCATGTGAAACCCGCATGTGGAGCATTCGTTTGTGTGGGATGCTCTACCAGTTTCATTCCTAGATAATGCACTCAAAGTGCACTAAGCATAGAGTGTGAAAACTGAGTTTCCTTGAGAGCTGCTTGGAAGCCTGATGGTGTGTGAAGTTAGTGAGCCAAATGGAGTTGTTCTCCCACAAGAACCACTCGGCTGATTCTTCTTCAATATGCCCTTCCCCAACATGCAGTGTTTCCTTGATTGAATTAGCTCTCACACCAATATTTGCGTCTAGAGCCTTTGCATTGAGGGCTATCTGAAAACGGCTGTGGCGCTGAAGTTGCCTGTGAATGTGGAGTTGGTGGCATGTGAAACCCGCATGTGGAGCATTCGTTTGTGTGGGATGCTCACCAAGCTTCATTTCAGTCCTAGGCACTCAAAGGGCACTAAGCATAGAGTGTGAAAACTGAGTTTCCTTGAGAGCTGCTTGGAAGCCTGATGGTGTGTGAAGTTAGTGAGCCAAATGGAGTTGTTCTCCCACAAGAACCACTCGGCTGATTCTTCTTCAATATGCCCTTCCCCAACATGCAGTGTTTCCTTGATTGAATTAGCTCTCACACCAATATTTGCGTCTAGAGCCTTTGCATTGAGGGCTATCTGAAAACGGCTGTGGCGCTGAAGTTGCCTGTGAATGTGGAGTTGGTGGCATGTGAAACCCGCATGTGGAGCATTCGTTTGTGTGGGATGCTCTACCAGTTTCATTCCTAGATAATGCACTCAAAGGGCACTAAGCATAGAGTGTGAAAACTGAGTTTCCTTGAGAGCTGCTTGGAAGCCTGATGGTGTGTGAAGTTAGTGAGCCAAATGGAGTTGTTCTCCCACAAGAACCACTCGGCTGATTCTTCTTCAATATGCCCTTCCCCAACATGCAGTGTTTCCCTGATTGAATTAGCTCTCATACCAATATTTGCGTCTAGAGCCTTTGCATTGAGGGCTATCTGAAAACGGCTGTGGCGCTGAAGTTGCCTGTGAATGTGGAGTTGGTGGCATGTGAAACCCGCATGTGGAGCATTCGTTTGTGTTTGATGCTCTACCGGTTTCATTCCTAGATAATGCACTCAAAGTGCACTAAGCATAGAGTGTGAAAACTGAGTTTCCTTGAGAGCTGCTTGGAAGCCTGATGGTGTGTGAAGTTAGTGAACCAAATGGAGTTGTTCTCCCACAAGAACCACTCGGCTGATTCTTCTTCAATATGCCCTTCCCCAACATGCAGTGTTTCCCTGATTGAATTAGCTCTCACACCAATATTTGCGTCTAGAGCCTTTGCATTGAGGGCTATCTGAAAACGGCTGTGGCGCTGAACTTGCCTGTGAATGTGGAGTTGGTGGCATGTGAAACCCGCATGTGGAGCATTCGTTTGTGTGGGATGCTCTACCAGGTTCATTCCTAGATAATGTACTCAAAGTGCAGTAAGCATAGAGTGTGAAAACTGAGTTTCCTTGAGAGCTGCTTGGAAGCCTGATGGTGTGTGAAGTTAGTGAGCCAAATGGAGTTGTTCTCCCACAAGAACCACTCGGCTTATGCTTCTTCAATATGCCCTTCCCCAACATGCAGTGTTTCCTTGATTGAATTAGCTCTCACACCAATATTTGCATCTAGAGCCTTTGCATTGAGGGCTATCTGAAAACGGCTGTGGCGCTGAAGTTGCCTGTGAATGTGGAGTTGGTGGCATGTGAAACCCGCATGTGGAGCATTCGTTTGTGTGGGATGCTCTACCAGTTTCATTCCTAGATAATGCACTCAAAGTGCACTAAGCATAGAGTGTGAAAACTGAGTTTCCTTGAGAGCTGCTTGGAAGCCTGATGGTGTGTGAAGTTAGTGAGCCAAATGGAGTTGTTCTCCCACAAGAACCACTCGGCTGATTCTTCTTCAATATGCCCTTCCCCAACATGCAGTGTTTCCTTGATTGAATTAGCTCTCACACCAATATTTGCGTCTAGAGCCTTTGCATTGAGGGCTATCTGAAAACGGCTGTGGCGCTGAAGTTGCCTGTGAATGTGGAGTTGGTGGCATGTGAAACCCGCATGTGGAGCATTCGTTTGTGTGGGATGCTCACCAAGCTTCATTTCAGTCCTAGGCACTCAAAGGGCACTAAGCATAGAGTGTGAAAACTGAGTTTCCTTGAGAGCTGCTTGGAAGCCTGATGGTGTGTGAAGTTAGTGAGCCAAATGGAGTTGTTCTCCCACAAGAACCACTCGGCTGATTCTTCTTCAATATGCCCTTCCCCAACATGCAGTGTTTCCTTGATTGAATTAGCTCTCACACCAATATTTGCGTCTAGAGCCTTTGCATTGAGGGCTATCTGAAAACGGCTGTGGCGCTGAAGTTGCCTGTGAATGTGGAGTTGGTGGCATGTGAAACCCGCATGTGGAGCATTCGTTTGTGTTTGATGCTCTACCAGGTTCATTCCTAGATAATGCACTCAAAGGGCACTAAGCATAGAGTGTGAAAACTGAGTTTCCTTGAGAGCTGCTTGGAAGCCTGGTGGTGTGTGAAGTTAGTGAGCCAAATGGAGTTGTTCTCCCACAAGAACCACTCGGCTGATTCTTCTTCAATATGCCCTTCCCCAACATGCAGTGTTTCCTTGATTGAATTAGCTCTCACACCAATATTTGCGTCTAGAGCCTTTGCATTGAGGGCTATCTGAAAACGGCTGTGGCGCTGAAGTTGCCTGTGAATGTGGAGTTGGTGGCATGTGAAACCCGCATGTGGAGCATTCGTTTGTGTGGGATGCTCTACCAGGTTCATTCCTAGATAATGTACTCAAAGTGCACTAAGCATAGAGTGTGAAAACTGAGTTTCCTTGAGAGCTGCTTGGAAGCCTGGTGGTGTGTGAAGTTAGTGAGCCAAATGGAGTTGTTCTCCCACAAGAACCACTTGGCTGATTCTTCTTCAATATGCCCTTCCCCAACATGCAGTGTTTCCTTGATTGAATTAGCTCTCACACCAATATTTGCATCTAGAGCCTTTGCATTGAGGGCTATCTGAAAATGGCTGTGGCGCTGAAGTTGCCTGTGAATGTGGAGTTGGTGGCATGTGAAACCCGCATGTGGAGCATTCGTTTGTGTGGGATGCTCTACCAGGTTCATTCCTAGATAATGCACTGAAACGGCACTAAGCATAGAGAGTGAAAACTGAGTTTCCTTGAGAGCTGCTTGGAAGCCTGGTGGTGTGTGAAGTTAGTGAGCCAAATGGAGTTGTTCTCCCACAAGAACCACTCGGCTGATTCTTCTTCAATATGCCCTTCCCCAACATGCAGTGTTTCCTTGATTGAATTAGCTCTCACACCAATATTTGCGTCTAGAGCCTTTGCATTGAGGGCTATCTGAAAACGGCTGTGGCGCTGAAGTTGCCTGTGAATGTGGAGTTGGTGGCATGTGAAACCCGCATGTGGAGCATTCGTTTGTGTGGGATGCTCACCAAGCTTCATTTCAGTCCTAGGCAATCAAAGGGCAATAAGCATAGAGTGTGAAAACTGAGTTTCCTTGAGAGCTGCTTGGAAGCCTGATGGTGTGTGAAGTTAGTGAGCCAAATGGAGTTGTTCTCCCACAAGAACCACTCGGCTGATTCTTCTTCAATATGCCCTTCCCGAACATGCAGTGTTTCCTTGATTGAATTAGCTCTCACACCAATATTTGCGTCTAGAGCCTTTGCATTGAGGGCTATCTGAAAACGGCTGTGGCGCTGAAGTTGCCTGTGAATGTGGAGTTGGTGGCATGTGAAACCTGCATGTGGAGCATTCGTTTGTGTGGCATGCTCACCAAGCTTCATTCCTAGATAATGCACTCAAAGGGCACTAAGCATAGAGTGTGAAAACTGAGTTTCCTTGAGAGCTGCTTGGAAGCCTGATGGTGTGTGAAGTTAGTGAGCCAAATGGAGTTGTTCTCCCACAAGAACCACTCGGCTGATTCTTCTTCAATATGCCCTTCCCCAACATGCAGTGTTCCCTTGATTGAATTAGCTCTCACACCAATATTTGCATCTAGAGCCTTTGCATTGAGGGCTATCTGAAAACGGCTGTGGCGCTGAAGTTGCCTGTGAATGTGGAGTTGGTGGCATGTGAAACCCGCATGTGGAGCATTCGTTTGTGCGGGATGCTCTACCAGATTCTTTCCTAGATAATGCACTAAAAGTGCACTAAGCATAGAGTGTGAAAACTGAGTTTCCTTGAGAGCTGCTTGGAAGCCTGATGGTGTGTGAAGTTAGTGAGCCAAATGGAGTTGTTCTCCCACAAGAACCACTCGGCTGATTCTTCTTCAATATGCCATTCCCCAACATGCAGTGTTTCCTTGATTGAATTAGCTCTCACACCAATATTTGCATCTAGAGCCTTTGCATTGAGGGCTATCTGAAAACGGCTGTGGCGCTGAAGTTGCCTGTGAATGTGGAGTTGGTGGCATGTGAAACCCGCATGTGGAGCATTCGTTTGTGTGGGATGCTCTACCAGGTTCATTCCTAGATAATGTACTCAAAGTGCACTAAGCATAGAGTGTGAAAACTGAGTTTCCTTGAGAGCTGCTTGGAAGCCTGATGGTGTGTGAAGTTAGTGAGCCAAATGGAGTTGTTCTCCCACCAGAACCACTCGGCTGATTCTTCTTCAATATGCCCTTCCCCAACATGCAGTGTTTCCTTGATTGAATTAGCTCTCACACCAATATTTGCGTCTAGAGCCTTTGCATTGAGGGCTATCTGAAAACGGCTGTGGCGCTGAAGTTGCCTGTGAATGTGGAGTTGGTGGCATGTGAAACCCGCATGTGGAGCATTCGTTTGTGTGGGATGCTCTACCAGGTTCATTCCTAGATAATGTACTCAAAGTGCACTAAGCATAGAGTGTGAAAACTGAGTTTCCTTGAGAGCTGCTTGGAAGCCTGATGGTGTGTGAAGTTAGTGAGCCAAATGGAGTTGTTCTCCCACAAGAACCACTCGGCTGATTCTTCTTCAATATGCCCTTCCCCAACATGCAGTGTTTCCTTGATTGAATTAGCTCTCACACCAATATTTGCATCTAGAGCCTTTGCATTGAGGGCTATCTGAAAACGGCTGTGGCGCTGAAGTTGCCTGTGAATGTGGAGTTGGTGGCATGTGAAACCCGCATGTGGAGCATTCGTTTGTGTGGGATGCTCTACCAGGTTCATTCCTAGATAATGCACTCAAAGTGCACTAAGCATAGAGTGTGAAAACTGAGTTTCCTTGAGAGCTGCTTGGAAGCCTGGTGGTGTGTGAAGTTAGTGAGCCAAATGGAGTTGTTCTCCCACAAGAACCACTCGGCTGATTCTTCTTCAATATGCCCTTCCCCAACATGCAGTGTTTCCTTGATTGAATTAGCTCTCACACCAATATTTGCGTCTAGAGCCTTTGCATTGAGGGCTATCTGAAAACGGCTGTGGCGCTGAAGTTGCCTGTGAATGTGGAGTTGGTGGCATGTGAAACCCGCATGTGGAGCATTCGTTTGTGTGGGATGCTCACCAAGCTTCATTTCAGTCCTAGGCAATCAAAGGGCAATAAGCATAGAGTGTGAAAACTGAGTTTCCTTGAGAGCTGCTTGGAAGCCTGATGGTGTGTGAAGTTAGTGAGCCAAATGGAGTTGTTCTCCCACAAGAACCACTCGGCTGATTCTTCTTCAATATGCCCTTCACCAACATGCAGTGTTTCCTTGATTGAATTAGCTCTCACACCAATATTTGCGTCTAGAGCCTTTGCATTGAGGGCTATCTGAAAACGGCTGTGGCGCTGAAGTTGCCTGTGAATGTGGAGTTGGTGGCATGTGAAACCTGCAGGTGGAGCATTCGTTTGTGTGGCATGCTCTACCAAGCTTCATTCCTAGATAATGCACTCAAAGGGCACTAAGCATAGAGTGTGAAAACTGAGTTTCCTTGAGAGCTGCTTGGAAGCCTGATGGTGTGTGAAGTTAGTGAGCCAAATGTAGTTGTTCTCCCACAAGAACCACTCGGCTGATTCTTCTTCAATATGCCCTTCCCCAACATGCAGTGTTCCCTTGATTGAATTAGCTCTCACACCAATATTTGCGTCTAGAGCCTTTGCATTGAGGGCTATCTGAAAACGGCTGTGGCGCTGAAGTTGCCTGTGAATGTGGAGTTGGTGGCATGTGAAACCCGCATGTGGAGCATTCGTTTGTGTTTGATGCTCTACCAGGTTCATTCCTAGATAATGCCCTCAATGTGCACTAAGCATAGAGTGTGAAAACTGAGTTTCCTTGAGAGCTGCTTGGAAGCCTGATGGTGTGTGAAGTTAGTGAGCCAAATGGAGTTGTTCTCCGACAAGTACCACTCGACTGATTCTTCTTCAATATGCCCTTCCCCAACATGCAGTGTTTCCTTGATTGAATTAGCTCTCACACCAATATTTGCATCTAGAGCCTTTGCATTGAGGGCTATCTGAAAACGGCTGTGGCGCTGAAGTTGCCTGTGAATGTGGAGTTGGTGGCATGTGAAACCCGCATGTGGAGCATTCGTTTGTGTGGGATGCTCTACCAGGTTCATTCCTATATAATGTACTCAAAGTGCACTAAGCATAGAGTGTGAAAACTGAGTTTCCTTGAGAGCTGCTTGGAAGCCTGATGGTGTGTGAAGTTAGTGAGCCAAATGGAGTTGTTCTCCCACAAGAACCACTCGGCTGATTCTTCTTCAATATGCCCTTCCCCAACATGCAGTGTTTCCTTGATTGAATTAGCTCTCACACCAATATTTGCGTCTAGAGCCTTTGCATTGAGGGCTATCTGAAAACGGCTGTGGCGCTGAAGTTGCCTGTGAATGTGGAGTTGGTGGCATGTGAAACCCGCATGTGGAGCATTCGTTTGTGTGGGATGCTCACCAAGCTTCATTTCAGTCCTAGGCACTCAAAGAGCACTAAGCATAGAGTGTGAAAACTGAGTTTCCTTGAGAGCTGCTTGGAAGCCTGATGGTGTGTGAAGTTAGTGAGCCAAATGGAGTTGTTCTCCCACAAGAACCACTCGGCTGATTCTTCTTCAATATGCCCTTCCCCAACATGCAGTGTTCCCTTGATTGAATTAGCTCTCACACCAATATTTGCATCTAGAGCCTTTGCATTGAGGGCTATCTGAAAACGGCTGTGGCGCTGAAGTTGCCTGTGAATGTGGAGTTGGTGGCATGTGAAACCCGCATGTGGAGCATTCGTTTGTGTGGGATGCTCTACCAGGTTCATTCCTAGATAATGTACTCAAAGGGCACTAAGCATAGAGTGTGAAAACTGAGTTTCCTTGAGAGCTGCTTGGAAGCCTGATGGTGTGTGAAGTTAGTGAGCCAAATGGAGTTGTTCTCCCACAAGAACCACTCGGCTGATTCTTCTTCAATATGCCCTTCCCCAACATGCAGTGTTTCCTTGATTGAATTAGCTCTCACACCAATATTTGCATCTAGAGCCTTTGCATTGAGGGCTATCTGAAAACGGCTGTGGCGCTGAAGTTGCCTGTGAATGTGGAGTTGGTGGCATGTGAAACCCGCATGTGGAGCATTTGTTTGTGTTTGATGCTCTACCAGGTTCATTCCTAGATAATGCACTCAAAGGGCACTAAGCATAGAGTGTGAAAACTGAGTTTCCTTGAGAGCTGCTTGGAAGCCTGGTGGTGTGTGAAGTTAGTGAGCCAAATGGAGTTGTTCTCCCACAAGAACCACTCGGCTGATTCTTCTTCAATATGCCCTTCCTCAACATGCAGTGTTTCCTTGATTGAATTAGCTCTCACACCAATATTTGCGTCTAGAGCCTTTGCATTGAGGGCTATCTGAAAACGGCTGTGGCGCTGAAGTTGCCTGTGAATGTGGAGTTGGTGGCATGTGAAACCCGCATGTGGAGCATTCGTTTGTGTGGGATGCTCTACCAGGTTCATTCCTAGATAATGTACTCAAAGTGCACTAAGCATAGAGTGTGAAAACTGAGTTTCCTTGAGAGCTGCTTGGAAGCCTGATGGTGTGTGAAGTTAGTGAGCCAAATGGAGTTGTTCTCCCACAAGAACCACTCGGCTGATTCTTCTTCAATATGCCCTTCCCCAACATGCAGTGTTTCCTTGATTGAATTAGCTCTCACACCAATATTTGCATCTAGAGCCTTTGCATTGAGGGCTATCTGAAAACGGCTGTGGCGCTGAAGTTGCCTGTGAATGTGGAGTTGGTGGCATGTGAAACCCGCATGTGGAGCATTCGTTTGTGTGGGATGCTCTACCAGGTTCATTCCTAGATAATGCACTCAAAGTGCACTAAGCATAGAGTGTGAAAACTGAGTTTCCTTGAGAGCTGCTTGGAAGCCTGGTGGTGTGTGAAGTTAGTGAGCCAAATGGAGTTGTTCTCCCACAAGAACCACTCGGCTGATTCTTCTTCAATATGCCCTTCCCCAACATGCAGTGTTTCCTTGATTGAATTAGCTCTCACACCAATATTTGCGTCTAGAGCCTTTGCATTGAGGGCTATCTGAAAACGGCTGTGGCGCTGAAGTTGCCTGTGAATGTGGAGTTGGTGGCATGTGAAACCCGCATGTGGAGCATTCGTTTGTGTGGGATGCTCACCAAGCTTCATTTCAGTCCTAGGCAATCAAAGGGCACTAAGCATAGAGTGTGAAAACTGAGTTTCCTTGAGAGCTGCTTGGAAGCCTGATGGTGTGTGAAGTTAGTGAGCCAAATGGAGTTGTTCTCCCACAAGAACCACTCGGCTGATTCTTCTTCAATATGCCCTTCCCCAACATGCAGTGTTCCCTTGATTGAATTAGCTCTCACACCAATATTTGCGTCTAGAGCCTTTGCATTGAGGGCTATCTGAAAACGGCTGTGGCGCTGAAGTTGCCTGTGAATGTGGAGTTGGTGGCATGTGAAACCCGCATGTGGAGCATTCGTTTGTGTTTGATGCTCTACCAGGTTCATTCCTAGATAATGCACTCAAAGGTCACTAAGGATAGAGTGTGAAAACTGAGTTTCCTTGAGAGCTGCTTGGAAGCCTGATGGTGTGTGAAGTTAGTGAGCCAAATGGAGTTGTTCTCCGACAAGTACCACTCGACTGATTCTTCTTCAATATGCCCTTCCCCAACATGCAGTGTTTCCTTGATTGAATTAGCTCTCACACCAATATTTGCGTCTAGAGCCTTTGCATTGAGGGCTATCTGAAAACGGCTGTGGCGCTGAAGTTGCCTGTGAATGTGGAGTTGGTGGCATGTGAAACCCGCATGTGGAGCATTCGTTTGTGTGGGATGCTCTACCAGGTTCATTCCTATATAATGTACTCAAAGTGCACTAAGCATAGAGTGTGAAAACTGAGTTTCCTTGAGAGCTGCTTGGAAGCCTGATGGTGTGTGAAGTTAGTGAGCCAAATGGAGTTGTTCTCCCACAAGAACCACTCGGCTGATTCTTCTTCAATATGCCCTTCCCCAACATGCAGTGTTTCCTTGATTGAATTAGCTCTCACACCAATATTTGCGTCTAGAGCCTTTGCATTGAGGGCTATCTGAAAACGGCTGTGGCGCTGAAGTTGCCTGTGAATGTGGAGTTGGTGGCATGTGAAACCCGCATGTGGAGCATTCGTTTGTGTGGGATGCTCACCAAGCTTCATTTCAGTCCTAGGCACTCAAAGAGCACTAAGCATAGAGTGTGAAAACTGAGTTTCCTTGAGAGCTGCTTGGAAGCCTGATGGTGTGTGAAGTTAGTGAGCCAAATGGAGTTGTTCTCCCACAAGAACCACTCGGCTGATTCTTCTTCAATATGCCCTTCCCCAACATGCAGTGTTCCCTTGATTGAATTAGCTCTCACACCAATATTTGCATCTAGAGCCTTTGCATTGAGGGCTATCTGAAAACGGCTGTGGCGCTGAAGTTGCCTGTGAATGTGGAGTTGGTGGCATGTGAAACCCGCATGTGGAGCATTCATTTGTGTGGGATGCTCTACCAGGTTCATTCCTAGATAATGTACTCAAAGGGCACTAAGCATAGAGTGTGAAAACTGAGTTTCCTTGAGAGCTGCTTGGAAGCCTGATGGTGTGTGAAGTTAGTGAGCCAAATGGAGTTGTTCTCCCACAAGAACCACTCGGCTGATTCTTCTTCAATATGCCCTTCCCCAACATGCAGTGTTTCCTTGATTGAATTAGCTCTCACACCAATATTTGCATCTAGAGCCTTTGCATTGAGGGCTATCTGAAAACGGCTGTGGCGCTGAAGTTGCCTGTGAATGTGGAGTTGGTGGCATGTGAAACCCGCATGTGGAGCATTTGTTTGTGTTTGATGCTCTACCAGGTTCATTCCTAGATAATGCACTCAAAGGGCACTAAGCATAGAGTGTGAAAACTGAGTTTCCTTGAGAGCTGCTTGGAAGCCTGGTGGTGTGTGAAGTTAGTGAGCCAAATGGAGTTGTTCTCCCACAAGAACCACTCGGCTGATTCTTCTTCAATATGCCCTTCACCAACATGCAGTGTTTCCTTGATTGAATTAGCTCTCACACCAATATTTGCGTCTAGAGCCTTTGCATTGAGGGCTATCTGAAAATGGCTGTGGCGCTGAAGTTGCCTGTGAATGTGGATTTGGTGGCATGTGAAACCCGCATGTGGAGCATTCGTTTGTGTGGGATGCTCTACCAGGTTCATTCCTAGATAATGTACTCAAAGTGCACTAAGCATAGAGTGTGAAAACTGAGTTTCCTTGAGAGCTGCTTGGAAGCCTGATGGTGTGTGAAGTTAGTGAGCCAAATGGAGTTGTTCTCCCACAAGAACCACTCGGCTGATTCTTCTTCAATATGCCCTTCCCCAACATGCAGTGTTTCCTTGATTGAATTAGCTCTCACACCAATATTTGCGTCTAGAGCCTTTGCATTGAGGGCTATCTGAAAACGGCTGTGGCGCTGAAGTTGCCTGTGAATGTGGAGTTGGTGGCATGTGAAACCCGCATGTGGAGCATTCGTTTGTGTGGGATGCTCTACCAGGTTCATTCCTATATAATGTACTCAAAGTGCACTAAGCATAGAGTGTGAAAACTGAGTTTCCTTGAGAGCTGCTTGGAAGCCTGATGGTGTGTGAAGTTAGTGAGCCAAATGGAGTTGTTCTCCCACAAGAACCACTCGGCTGATTCTTCTTCAATATGCCCTTCCCCAACATGCAGTGTTTCCTTGATTGAATTAGCTCTCACACCAATATTTGCGTCTAGAGCCTTTGCATTGAGGGCTATCTGAAAACGGCTGTGGCGCTGAAGTTGCCTGTGAATGTGGAGTTGGTGGCATGTGAAACCCGCATGTGGAGCATTCGTTTGTGTGGGATGCTCTACCAGGTTCATTCCTATATAATGTACTCAAAGTGCACTAAGCATAGAGTGTGAAAACTGAGTTTCCTTGAGAGCTGCTTGGAAGCCTGATGGTGTGTGAAGTTAGTGAGCCAAATGGAGTTGTTCTCCCACAAGAACCACTCGGCTGATTCTTCTTCAATATGCCCTTCCCCAACATGCAGTGTTTCCTTGATTGAATTAGCTCTCACACCAATATTTGCGTCTAGAGCCTTTGCATTGAGGGCTATCTGAAAACGGCTGTGGCGCTGAAGTTGCCTGTGAATGTGGAGTTGGTGGCATGTGAAACCCGCATGTGGAGCATTCGTTTGTGTGGGATGCTCACCAAGCTTCATTTCAGTCCTAGGCACTCAAAGGGCACTAAGCATAGAGTGTGAAAACTGAGTTTCCTTGAGAGCTGCTTGGAAGCCTGATGGTGTGTGAAGTTAGTGAGCCAAATGTAGTTGTTCTCCCACAAGAACCACTCGGCTGATTCTTCTTCAATATGCCCTTCCCCAACATGCAGTGTTTCCTTGATTGAATTAGCTCTCACACCAATATTTGCATCTAGAGCCTTTGCATTGAGGGCTATCTGAAAACGGCTGTGGCGCTGAAGTTGCCTGTGAATGTGGAGTTGGTGGCATGTGAAACCCGCATGTGGAGCATTCGTTTGTGTGGGATGCTCTACCAGGTTCATTCCTAGATAATGTACTCAAAGGGCACTAAGCATAGAGTGTGAAAACTGAGTTTCCTTGAGAGCTGCTTGGAAGCCTGATGGTGTGTGAAGTTAGTGAGCCAAATGGAGTTGTTCTCCCACAAGAACCACTCGGCTGATTCTTCTTCAATATGCCCTTCCCCAACATGCAGTGTTCCCTTGATTGAATTAGCTCTCACACCAATATTTGCATCTAGATCCTTTGCATTGAGGGCTATCTGAAAACGGCTGTGGCGCTGAAGTTGCCTGTGAATGTGGAGTTGGTGGCATGTGAAACCCGCATGTGGAGCATTTGTTTGTGTTTGATGCTCTACCAGGTTCATTCCTAGATAATGCACTCAAAGGGCACTAAGCCTAGAGTGTGAAAACTGAGTTTCCTTGAGAGCTGCTTGGAAGCCTGGTGGTGTGTGAAGTTAGTGAGCCAAATGGAGTTGTTCTCCCACAAGAACCACTCGGCTGATTCTTCTTCAATATGCCCTTCCTCAACATGCAGTGTTTCCTTGATTGAATTAGCTCTCACACCAATATTTGCGTCTAGAGCCTTTGCATTGAGGGCTATCTGAAAACGGCTGTGGCGCTGAAGTTGCCTGTGAATGTGGAGTTGGTGGCATGTGAAACCCGCATGTGGAGCATTCGTTTGTGTAGGATGCTCTACCAGGTTCATTCCTAGATAATGTACTCAAAGTGCACTAAGCATAGAGTGTGAAAACTGAGTTTCCTTGAGAGCTGCTTGGAAGCCTGATGGTGTGTGAAGTTAGTGAGCCAAATGGAGTTGTTCTCCCACAAGAACCACTCGGCTGATTCTTCTTCAATATGCCCTTCCCCAACATGCAGTGTTTCCTTGATTGAATTAGCTCTCACACCAATATTTGCGTCTAGAGCCTTTGCATTGAGGGCTATCTGAAAACGGCTGTGGCGCTGAAGTTGCCTGTGAATGTGGAGTTGGTGGCATGTGAAACCCGCATGTGGAGCATTCGTTTGTGTGGGATGCTCTACCAGGTTCATTCCTAGATAATGTACTCAAAGTGCACTAAGCATAGAGTGTGAAAACTGAGTTTCCTTGAGAGCTGCTTGGAAGCCTGATGGTGTGTGAAGTTAGTGAGCCAAATGGAGTTGTTCTCCCACAAGAACCACTCGGCTGATTCTTCTTCAATATGCCCTTCCCCAACATGCAGTGTTTCCTTGATTGAATTAGCTCTCACACCAATATTTGCGTCTAGAGCCTTTGCATTGAGGGCTATCTGAAAACGGCTGTGGCGCTGAAGTTGCCTGTGAATGTGGAGTTGGTGGCATGTGAAACCCGCATGTGGAGCATTCGTTTGTGTGGGATGCTCTACCAGGTTCATTCCTAGATAATGTACTCAAAGTGCACTAAGCCTAGAGTGTGAAAACTGAGTTTCCTTGAGAGCTGCTTGGAAGCCTGATGGTGTGTGAAGTTAGTGAGCCAAATGTAGTTGTTCTCCCACAAGAACCACTCGGCTGATTCTTCTTCAATATGCCCTTCCCCAACATGCAGTGTTTCCTTGATTGAATTAGCTCTCACACCAATATTTGCGTCTAGAGCCTTTGCATTGAGGGCTATCTGAAAACGGCTGTGGCGCTGAAGTTGCCTGTGAATGTGGAGTTGGTGGCATGTGAAACCCGCATGTGGAGCATTCGTTTGTGTGGGATGCTCACCAAGCTTCATTCCTAGATAATGCACTCAAAGGTCATAAGCATAGAGTGTGAAAACTGAGTTTCCTTGAGAGCTGCTTGGAAGCCTGATGGTGTGTGAAGTTAGTGAGCCAAATGGAGTTGTTCTCCCACAAGAACCACTCGGCTGATTCTTCTTCAATATGCCCTTCCCCAACATGCAGTGTTTCCTTGATTGAATTAGCTCTCACACCAATATTTGCATCTAGAGCCTTTGCATTGAGGGCTATCTGAAAACGGCTGTGGCGCTGAAGTTGCCTGTGAATGTGGAGTTGGTGGCATGTGAAACCCGCATGTGGAGCATTCGTTTGTGTGGGATGCTCTACCAGGTTCTTTCCTAGATAATGTACTCAAAGTGCACTAAGCATAGAGTGTGAAAACTGAGTTTCCTTGAGAGCTGCTTGGAAGCCTGATGGTGTGTGAAGTTAGTGAGCCAAATGGAGTTGTTCTCCCACAAGATCCACTCGGCTGATTCTTCTTCAATATGCCCTTCCCCAACATGCAGTGTTTCCTTGATTGAATTAGCTCTCACACCAATATTTGCATCTAGAGCCTTTGCATTGAGGGCTATCTGAAAACGGCTGTGGCGCTGAAGTTGCCTGTGAATGTGGAGTTGGTGGCATGTGAAACCCGCATGTGGAGCATTCGTTTGTGTTTGATGCTCTACCAGGTTCATTCCTATATAATGTACTCAAAGTGCACTAAGCATAGAGTGTGAAAACTGAGTTTCCTTGAGAGCTGCTTGGAAGCCTGATGGTGTGTGAAGTTAGTGAGCCAAATGGAGTTGTTCTCCCACAAGAACCACTCGGCTGATTCTTCTTCAATATGCCCTTCCCCAACATGCAGTGTTTCCTTGATTGAATTAGCTCTCACACCAATATTTGCGTCTAGAGCCTTTGCATTGAGGGCTATCTGAAAACGGCTGTGGCGCTGAAGTTGCCTGTGAATGTGGAGTTGGTGGCATGTGAAACCCGCATGTGGAGCATTCGTTTGTGTTTGATGCTCTACCAGGTTCATTCCTATATAATGTACTCAAAGTGCACTAAGCATAGAGTGTGAAAACTGAGTTTCCTTGAGAGCTGCTTGGAAGCCTGATGGTGTGTGAAGTTAGTGAGCCAAATGGAGTTGTTCTCCCACAAGAACCACTCGGCTGATTCTTCTTCAATATGCCCTTCCCCAACATGCAGTGTTTCCTTGATTGAATTAGCTCTCACACCAATATTTGCGTCTAGAGCCTTTGCATTGAGGGCTATCTGAAAACGGCTGTGGCGCTGAAGTTGCCTGTGAATGTGGAGTTGGTGGCATGTGAAACCCGCATGTGGAGCATTCGTTTGTGTGGGATGCTCTACCAGGTTCATTCCTAGATAATGTACTCAAAGTGCACTAAGCATAGAGTGTGAAAACTGAGTTTCCTTGAGAGCTGCTTGGAAGCCTGATGGTGTGTGAAGTTAGTGAGCCAAATGGAGTTGTTCTCCCACAAGAACCACTCGGCTGATTCTTCTTCAATATGCCCTTCCCCAACATGCAGTGTTTCCTTGATTGAATTAGCTCTCACACCAATATTTGCGTCTAGAGCCTTTGCATTGAGGGCTATCTGAAAACGGCTGTGGCGCTGAAGTTGCCTGTGAATGTGGAGTTGGTGGCATGTGAAACCCGCATGTGGAGCATTCGTTTGTGTGGGATGCTCTACCAGGTTCATTCCTAGATAATGTACTCAAAGTGCACTAAGCATAGAGTGTGAAAACTGAGTTTCCTTGAGAGCTGCTTGGAAGCCTGATGGTGTGTGAAGTTAGTGAGCCAAATGGAGTTGTTCTCCCACAAGAACCACTCGGCTGATTCTTCTTCAATATGCCCTTCCCCAACATGCAGTGTTTCCTTGATTGAATTAGCTCTCACACCAATATTTGCGTCTAGAGCCTTTGCATTGAGGGCTATCTGAAAACGACTGTGGCGCTGAAGTTGCCTGTGAATGTGGAGTTGGTGGCATGTGAAACCCGCATGTGGAGCATTCGTTTGTGTGGGATGCTCACCAAGCTTCATTCCTAGATAATGCACTCAAAGGTCATAAGCATAGAGTGTGAAAACTGAGTTTCCTTGAGAGCTGCTTGGAAGCCTGATGGTGTGTGAAGTTAGTGAGCCAAATGGAGTTGTTCTCCCACAAGAACCACTCGGCTGATTCTTCTTCAATATGCCCTTCCCCAACATGCAGTGTTTCCTTGATTGAATTAGCTCTCACACCAATATTTGCATCTAGAGCCTTTGCATTGAGGGCTATCTGAAAACGGCTGTGGCGCTGAAGTTGCCTGTGAATGTGGAGTTGGTGGCATGTGAAACCCGCATGTGGAGCATTCGTTTGTGTGGGATGCTCTACCAGGTTCTTTCCTAGATAATGTACTCAAAGTGCACTAAGCATAGAGTGTGAAAACTGAGTTTCCTTGAGAGCTGCTTGGAAGCATATTGGTGTGTGAAGTTAGTGAGCCAAATGGAGTTGTTCTCCCACAAGAACCACTCGGCTGATTCTTCTTCAATATGCCCTTCCCCAACATGCAGTGTTTCCTTGATTGAATTAGCTCTCACACCAATATTTGCATCTAGAGCCTTTGCATTGAGGGCTATCTGAAAACGGCTGTGGCGCTGAAGTTGCCTGTGAATGTGGAGTTGGTGGCATGTGAAACCCGCATGTGGAGCATTCGTTTGTGTGCGATGCTCTACCAGGTTCATTCCTAGATAATGTACTCAAAGTGCACTAAGCATAGAGTGTGAAAACTGAGTTTCCTTGAGAGCTGCTTGGAAGCCTGATGGTGTGTGAAGTTAGTGAGCCAAATGGAGTTGTTCTCCCACAAGAACCACTCGGCTGATTCTTCTTCAATATGCCCTTCCCCAACATGCAGTGTTTCCTTGATTGAATTAGCTCTCACACCAATATTTGCGTCTAGAGCCTTTGCATTGAGGGCTATCTGAAAACGGCTGTGGCGCTGAAGTTGCCTGTGAATGTGGAGTTGGTGGCATGTGAAACCCGCATGTGGAGCATTCGTTTGTGTGGGATGCTCACCAAGCTTCATTCCTAGATAATGCACTCAAAGGGCACTAAGCATAGAGTGTGAAAACTGAGTTTCCTTGAGAGCTGCTTGGAAGCCTGATGGTGTGTGAAGTTAGTGAGCCAAATGGAGTTGTTCTCCCACAAGAACCACTCGGCTGATTCTTCTTCAATATGCCCTTCCCCAACATGCAGTGTTTCCTTGATTGAATTAGCTCTCACACCAATATTTGCATCTAGAGCCTTTGCATTGAGGGCTATCTGAAAACGGCTGTGGCGCTGAAGTTGCCTGTGAATGTGGAGTTGGTGGCATGTGAAACCCGCATGTGGAGCATTCGTTTGTGTGGGATGCTCTACCAGGTTCTTTCCTAGATAATGCACTCAAAGTGCACTAAGCATAGAGTGTGAAAACTGAGTTTCCTTGAGAGCTGCTTGGAAGCCTGATGGTGTGTGAAGTTAGTGAGCCAAATGGAGTTGTTCTCCCACAAGAACCACTCGGCTGATTCTTCTTCAATATGCCCTTCCCCAACATGCAGTGTTTCCTTGATTGAATTAGCTCTCACACCAATATTTGCGTCTAGAGCCTTTGCATTGAGGGCTATCTGAAAACGGCTGTGGAGCTGAAGTTGCCTGTGAATGTGGAGTTGGTGGCATGTGAAACCCGCATGTGGAGCATTCGTTTGTGTTTGATGCTCTACCAGGTTCATTCCTATATAATGTACTCAAAGTGCACTAAGCATAGAGTGTGAAAACTGAGTTTCCTTGAGAGCTGCTTGGAAGCCTGATGGTGTGTGAAGTTAGTGAGCCAAATGGAGTTGTTCTCCCACAAGAACCACTCGGCTGATTCTTCTTCAATATGCCCTTCCCCAACATGCAGTGTTTCCTTGATTGAATTAGCTCTCACACCAATATTTGCGTCTAGAGCCTTTGCATTGAGGGCTATCTGAAAACGGCTGTGGTGCTGAAGTTGCCTGTGAATGTGGAGTTGGTGGCATGTGAAACCCGCATGTGGAGCATTCGTTTGTGTGGGATGCTCACCAAGCTTCATTTCAGTCCTAGGCACTCAAAGGGCACTAAGCATAGAGTGTGAAAACTGAGTTTCCTTGAGAGCTGCTTGGAAGCCTGATGGTGTGTGAAGTTAGTGAGCCAAATGTAGTTGTTCTCCCACAAGAACCACTCGGCTGATTCTTCTTCAATATGCCCTTCCCCAACATGCAGTGTTTCCTTGATTGAATTAGCTCTCACACCAATATTTGCATCTAGAGCCTTTGCATTGAGGGCTATCTGAAAACGGCTGTGGCGCTGAAGTTGCCTGTGAATGTGGAGTTGGTGGCATGTGAAACCCGCATGTGGAGCATTCGTTTGTGTGGGATGCTGTACCAGGTTCATTCCTAGATAATGTACTCAAAGTGCACTAAGCATAGAGTGTGAAAACTGAGTTTCCTTGAGAGCTGCTTGGAAGCCTGATGGTGTGTGAAGTTAGTGAGCCAAATGGAGTTGTTCTCCCACAAGAACCACTCGGCTGATTCTTCTTCAATATGCCCTTCCCCAACATGCAGTGTTTCCTTGATTGAATTAGCTCTCACACCAATATTTGCGTCTAGAGCCTTTGCATTGAGGGCTATCTGAAAACGGCTGTGGCGCTGAAGTTGCCTGTGAATGTGGAGTTGGTGGCATGTGAAACCCGCATGTGGAGCATTCGTTTGTGTGGGATGCTCTACCAGGTTCATTCCTAGATAATGTACTCAAAGTGCACTAAGCATAGAGTGTGAAAACTGAGTTTCCTTGAGAGCTGCTTGGAAGCCTGATGGTGTGTGAAGTTAGTGAGCCAAATGTAGTTGTTCTCCCACAAGAACCACTCGGCTGATTCTTCTTCAATATGCCCTTCCCCAACATGCAGTGTTCCCTTGATTGAATTAGCTCTCACACCAATATTTGCGTCTAGAGCCTTTGCATTGAGGGCTATCTGAAAACGGCTGTGGCGCTGAAGTTGCCTGTGAATGTGGAGTTGGTGGCATGTGAAACCCGCATGTGGAGCATTCGTTTGTGTGGGATGCTCACCAAGCTTCATTCCTAGATAATGCACTCAAAGGTCATAAGCATAGAGTGTGAAAACTGAGTTTCCTTGAGAGCTGCTTGGAAGCCTGCCGGTGTGTGAAGTTAGTGAGCCAAATGTAGTTGTTCTCCCACAAGAACCACTCGGCTGATTCTTCTTCAATATGCCCTTCCCCAACATGCAGTGTTTCCTTGATTGAATTAGCTCTCACACCAATATTTGCATCTAGAGCCTTTGCATTGAGGGCTATCTGAAAACGGCTGTGGCGCTGAAGTTGCCTGTGAATGTGGAGTTGGTGGCATGTGAAACCCGCATGTGGAGCATTCGTTTGTGTTTGATGCTCTACCAGGTTCTTTCCTAGATAATGTACTCAAAGTGCACTAAGCATAGAGTGTGAAAACTGAGTTTCCTTGAGAGCTGCTTGGAAGCCTGTTGGTGTGTGAAGTTAGTGAGCCAAATGTAGTTGTTCTCCCACAAGAACCACTCGGCTGATTCTTCTTCAATATGCCCTTCCCCAACATGCATTGTTTCCTTGATTGAATTAGCTCTCACAACAATATTTGCATCTAGAGCCTTTGCATTGAGGGCTATCTGAAAACGGCTGTGGCGCTGAAGTTGCCTGTGAATGTGGAGTTGGTGGCATGTGAAACCCGCATGTGGAGCATTCGTTTGTGTGGGATGCTCTACCAGGTTCATTCCTAGATAATGTACTCAAAGTGCACTAAGCATAGAGTGTGAAAACTGAGTTTCCTTGAGAGCTGCTTGGAAGCCTGATGGTGTGTGAAGTTAGTGAGCCAAATGGAGTTGTTCTCCCACAAGAACCACTCGGCTGATTCTTCTTCAATATGCCCTTCCCCAACATGCAGTGTTTCCTTGATTGAATTAGCTCTCACACCAATATTTGCGTCTAGAGCCTTTGCATTGAGGGCTATCTGAAAACGGCTGTGGCGCTGAAGTTGCCTGTGAATGTGGAGTTGGTGGCATGTGAAACCCGCATGTGGAGCATTCGTTTGCGTGGGATGCTCTACCAGGTTCATTCCTAGATAATGTACTCAAAGTGCACTAAGCATAGAGTGTGAAAACTGAGTTTCCTTGAGAGCTGCTTGGAAGCCTGATGGTGTGTGAAGTTAGTGAGCCAAATGGAGTTGTTCTTCCACAAGAACCACTCGGCTGATTCTTCTTCAATATGCCCTTCCCCAACATGCAGTGTTTCCTTGATTGAATTAGCTCTCACACCAATATTTGCGTCTAGAGCCTTTGCATTGAGGGCTATCTGAAAACGGCTGTGGCGCTGAAGTTGCCTGTGAATGTGGAGTTGGTGGCATGTGAAACCCGCATGTGGAGCATTCGTTTGTGTGGGATGCTCACCAAGCTTCATTCCTAGATAATGCACTCAAAGGTCATAAGCATAGAGTGTGAAAACTGAGTTTCCTTGAGAGCTGCTTGGAAGCCTGATGGTGTGTGAAGTTAGTGAGCCAAATGTAGTTGTTCTCCCACAAGAACCACTCGGCTGATTCTTCTTCAATATGCCCTTCCCCAACATGCAGTGTTTCCTTGATTGAATTAGCTCTCACACCAATATTTGCGTCTAGAGCCTTTGCATTGAGGGCTATCTGAAAACGGCTGTGGCGCTGAAGTTGCCTGTGAATGTGGAGTTGGTGGCATGTGAAACCCGCATGTGGAGCATTCGTTTGTGTGGGATGCTCACCAAGCTTCATTCCTAGATAATGCACTCAAAGGTCATAAGCATAGAGTGTGAAAACTGAGTTTCCTTGAGAGCTGCTTGGAAGCCTGATGGTGTGTGAAGTTAGTGAGCCAAATGTAGTTGTTCTCCCACAAGAACCACTCGGCTGATTCTTCTTCAATATGCCCTTCCCCAACATGCAGTGTTTCCTTGATTGAATTAGCTCTCACACCAATATTTGCGTCTAGAGCCTTTGCATTGAGGGCTATCTGAAAACGGCTGTGGCGCTGAAGTTGCCTGTGAATGTGGAGTTGGTGGCATGTGAAACCCGCATGTGGAGCATTCGTTTGTGTGGGATGCTCTACCAGGTTCTTTCCTAGATAATGTACTCAAAGTGCACTAAGCATAGAGTGTGAAAACTGAGTTTCCTTGAGAGCTGCTTGGAAGCCTGATGGTGTGTGAAGTTAGTGAGCCAAATGGAGTTGTTCTCCCACAAGAACCACTCGGCTGATTCTTCTTCAATATGCCCTTCCCCAACATGCAGTGTTTCCTTGATTGAATTAGCTCTCACACCAATATTTGCGTCTAGAGCCTTTGCATTGAGGGCTATCTGAAAACGGCTGTGGCGCTGAAGTTGCCTGTGAATGTGGAGTTGGTGGCATGTGAAACCCGCATGTGGAGCATTCGTTTGTGTGGGATGCTCACCAAGCTTCATTTCAGTCCTAGGCACTCAAAGGGCACTAAGCATAGAGTGTGAAAACTGAGTTTCCTTGAGAGCTGCTTGGAAGCCTGATGGTGTGTGAAGTTAGTGAGCCAAATGGAGTTGTTCTCCCACAAGAACCACTCGGCTGATTCTTCTTCAATATGCCCTTCCCCAACATGCAGTGTTTCCTTGATTGAATTAGCTCTCACACCAATATTTGCGTCTAGAGCCTTTGCATTGAGGGCTATCTGAAAATGGCTGTGGCGCTGAAGTTGCCTGTGAATGTGGAGTTGGTGGCATGTGAAACCTGCAGGTGGAGCATTTGTTTGTGTGGGATGCTCACCAAGCTTCTTTTCAGTCCTAGGCACTCAAAGGGCACTAAGCATAGAGTGTGAAAACTGAGTTTCCTTGAGAGCTGCTTGGAAGCCTGATGGTGTGTGAAGTTAGTGAGCCAAATGGAGTTGTTCTCCCACAAGAACCACTCGGCTGATTCTTCTTCAATATGCCCTTCCCCAACATGCAGTGTTTCCTTGATTGAATTAGCTCTCACACCAATATTTGCGTCTAGAGCCTTTGCATTGAGGGCTATCTGAAAACGGCTGTGGCGCTGAAGTTGCCTGTGAATGTGGAGTTGGTGGCATGTGAAACCCGCATGTGGAGCATTCGTTTGTGTGGGATGCTCTACCAAGCTTCATTTCATTCCTAGGCACTCAAAGGGCACTAAGCATAGAGTGTGAAAACTGAGTTTCTTTGAGAGCTGCTTGGAAGCCTGATGGTGTGTGAAGTTAGTGAGCCAAATGGAGTTGTTCTCCCACAAGAACCACTCGGCTGATTCTTCTTCAATATGCCCTTCCCCAACATGCAGTGTTTCCTTGATTGAATTAGCTCTCACACCAATATTTGCGTCTAGAGCCTTTGCATTGAGGGCTATCTGAAAACGGCTGTGGCGCTGAAGTTGCATGTGAATGTGGAGTTGGTGGCATGTGAAACCCGCATGTGGAGCATTCGTTTGTGTGGGATGCTCACCAAGCTTCATTTCAGTCCTAGGCACTCAAATGGCACTAAGCATAGAGTGTGAAAACTGAGTTTCCTTGAGAGCTGCTTGGAAGCCTGATGGTGTGTGAAGTTAGTGAGCCAAATGGAGTTGTTCTCCCACAAGAACCACTCGGCTGATTCTTCTTCAATATGCCCTTCCCCAACATGCAGTGTTTCCTTGATTGAATTAGCTCTCACACCAATATTTGCGTCTAGAGCCTTTGCATTGAGGGCTATCTGAAAATGGCTGTGGCGCTGAAGTTGCCTGTGAATGTGGAGTTGGTGGCATGTGAAACCCCCATGTGGAGCATTCGTTTGTGTTTGATGCTCTACCAGGTTCATTCCTTGATAATGCACTCAAAGGGCACTAAGCATAGAGTGTGAAAACTGAGTTTCCTTGAGAGCTGCTTGGAAGCCTGATGGTGTGTGATGTTAGTGAGCCAAATGGAGTTGTTCTCCCACAAAAACCACTCGGCTGATTCTTCTTCAATATGCCCTTCCCCAACATGCAGTGTTTCCTTGATTGAATTAGCTCTCACACCAATATTTGCGTCTAGAGCCTTTGCATTGAGGGCTACCTGAAAACGGCTGTGGCGCTGAAGTTGCCTGTGAATGTGGAGTTGGTGGCATGTGAAACCCGCATGTGGAGCATTCGTTTGTGTGGGATGCTCTACCAGGTTCATTCCTAGATAATGCACTCAAAGGGCACTAAGCATAGAGTGTGAAAACTGAGTTTCCTTGAGAGCTGCTTGGAAGCATGATGGTTTGTGAAGTTAGTGAGCCAAATGGAGTTGTTCTCCCACAAGAACCACTCGGCTGATTCTTCTTCAATATGCCCTTCCCCAACATGCAGTGTTTCCTTGATTGAATTAGCTCTCACACCAATATTTGCGTCTAGAGCCTTTGCATTGAGGGCTATCTGAAAACGGCTGTGGCGCTGAAGTTGCCTGTGAATGTGGAGTTGGTGGCATGTGAAACCTGCAGGTGGAGCATTCGTTTGTGTGGGATGCTCTACCAGGTTCATTCCTAGATAATGCACTCAAAGGGCACGAAGCATAGAGTGTGAAAACTGAGTTTCCTTGAGAGCTGTTTCGAAGCCTGATGGTGTGTGAAGTTAGTGAGCCAAATGGAGTTGTTCTCCCACAAGAACCACTCGGCTGATCCTTCTTCAATATGCCCTTCCCCAACATGCAGTGTTTCCTTGATTGAATTAGCTCTCACACCAATATTTGCGTCTAGAGCCTTTGCATTGAGGGCTATCTGAAAACGGCTGTGGCGCTGAAGTTGCCTGTGAATGTGGAGTTGGTGGCATGTGAAACCCGCATGTGGAGCATTCGTTTGTGTTTGATGCTCACCAAGCTTCATTTCAGTCCTAGGCACTCAAAGGGCACTAAGCATAGAGTGTGAAAACTGAGTTTCCTTGAGAGCTGCTTGGAAGCCTGATGGTGTGTGAAGTTAGTGAGCCAAATGGAGTTGTTCTCCCACAAGAACCACTCGGCTGATTCTTCTTCAATATGCCCTTCCCCAACATGCAGTGTTTCCTTGATTGAATTAGCTCTCACACCAATATTTGCGTCTAGAGCCTTTGCATTGAGGGCTATCTGAAAACGGCTGTGGCGCTGAAGTTGCCTGTGAATGTGGAGTTGGTGGCATGTGAAACCCGCATGTGGAGCATTCGTTTGTGTTTGATGCTCTACCAGTTTCATTCCTAGATAATGCACTCAAAGGGCACTAAGCATAGAGTGTGAAAACTGAGTTTCCTTGAGAGCTGCTTGGAAGCCTGATGGTGTGTGAAGTTAGTGAGCCAAATGGAGTTGTTCTCCCACAAGAACCACTCGGCTGATTCTTCTTCAATATGCCCTTCACCAACATGCAGTGTTTCCTTGATTGAATTAGCTCTCACACCAATATTTGCGTCTAGAGCCTTTGCATTGAGGGCTATCTGAAAACGGCTGTGGCGCTGAAGTTGCCTGTGAATGTGGAGTTGGTGGCATGTGAAACCCGCATGTGGAGCATTCGTTTGTGTGGGATGCTCTACCAGGTTCATTCCTAGATAATGCACTCAAAGGGCACTAAGCATAGAGTGTGAAAACTGAGTTTCCTTGAGAGCTGCTTGGAAGCCTGATGGTGTGTGAAGTTAGTGAGCCAAATGGAGTTGTTCTCCCACAAGATCCACTCGGCTGATTCTTCTTCAATATGCCCTTCCCCAACATGCAGTGTTTCCTTGATTGAATTAGCTCTCACACCAATATTTGCGTCTAGATCCTTTGCATTGAGGGCTATCTGAAAACGGCTGTGGCGCTGAAGTTGCCTGTGAATGTGGAGTTGGTGGCATGTGAAACCCGCATGTGGAGCATTCGTTTGTGTGGGATGCTCTACCAGGTTCATTCCTAGATAATGCACTCAAAGGGCACTAAGCATAGAGTGTGAAAACTGAGTTTCCTTGAGAGCTGCTTGGAAGCCTGATGGTGTGTGAAGTTAGTGAGCCAAATGGAGTTGTTCTCCCACAAGATCCACTCGGCTGATTCTTCTTCAATATGCCCTTCACCAACATGCAGTGTTTCTTTGATTGAATTAGCTCTCACACCACTATTTGCGTCTAGAGCCTTTGCATTGAGGGCTATCTGAAAACGGCTGTGGCGCTGAAGTTGCCTGTGAATGTGGAGTTGGTGGCATGTGAAACCCGCTGGTGGAGCATTCGTTTGTGTGGGATGCTCTACCAGGTTCATTCCTAGATAATGCACTCAAAGGGCACTAAGCATAGAGTGTGAAAACTGAGTTTCCTTGAGAGCTGCTTGGAAGCCTGGTGGTGTGTGAAGTTAGTGAGCCAAATGGAGTTGTTCTCCCACAAGAACCACTCGGCTGATTCTTCTTCAATATGCCCTTCCCCAACATGCAGTGTTTCCTTGATTGAATTAGCTCTCACACCAATATTTGCGTCTAGAGCCTTTGCATTGAGGGCTATCTGAAAACGGCTGTGGCGCTGAAGTTGCCTGTGAATGTGGAGTTGGTGGCATGTGAAACCCGCATGTGGAGCATTCGTTTGTGTGGGATGCTCTACCAGGTTCATTCCTAGATAATGCACTCAAAGGGCACTAAGCATAGAGTGTGAAAACTGAGTTTCCTTGAGAGCTGTTTCGAAGCCTGATGGTGTGTGAAGTTAGTGAGCCAAATGGAGTTGTTCTCCCACAAGAACCACTCGGCTGATTCTTCTTCAATATGCCCTTCCCCAACATGCAGTGTTTCCTTGATTGAATTAGCTCTCACACCAATATTTGCGTCTAGAGCCTTTGCATTGAGGGCTATCTGAAAACGGCTGTGGCGCTGAAGTTGCCTGTGAATGTGGAGTTGGTGGCATGTGAAACCCGCATGTGGAGCATTCGTTTGTGTGGGATGCTCACCAAGCTTCATTTCAGTCCTAGGCACTCAAAGGGCACTAAGCATAGAGTGTGAAAACTGAGTTTCCTTGAGAGCTGCTTGGAAGCCTGATGGTGTGTGAAGTTAGTGAGCCAAATGGAGTTGTTCTCCCACAAGAACCACTCGGCTGATTCTTCTTCAATATGCCCTTCCCCAACATGCAGTGTTTCCTTGATTGAATTAGCTCTCACACCAATATTTGCATCTAGAGCCTTTGCATTGAGGGCTATCTGAAAACGGCTGTGGCGCTGAAGTTGCCTGTGAATGTGGAGTTGGTGGCATGTGAAACCCGCATGTGGAGCATTCGTTTGTGTGGGATGCTCTACCAAGCTTCATTTCATTCCTAGGCACTCAAAGGGCACTAAGCATAGAGTGTGAAAAGTGAGTTTCCTTGAGAGCTGCTTGGAAGCCTGATGGTGTGTGAAGTTAGTGAGCCAAATGGAGTTGTTCTCCCACAAGAACCACTCGGCTGATTCTTCTTCAATATGCCCTTCCCCAACATGCAGTGTTTCCTTGATTGAATTAGCTCTCACACCAATATTTGCGTCTAGAGCCTTTGCATTGAGGGCTATCTGAAAACGGCTGTGGCGCTGAAGTTGCCTGTGAATGTGGCGTTGGTGGCATGTGAAACCCGCATGTGGAGCATTCGTTTGTGTGGGATGCTCACCAAGCTTCATTTCAGTCCTAGGCACTCAAAGGGCACTAAGCATAGAGTGTGAAAACTGAGTTTCCTTGAGAGCTGCTTGGAAGCCTGATGGTGTGTGAAGTTAGTGAGCCAAATGGAGTTGTTCTCCCACAAGAACCACTCGGCTGATTCTTCTTCAATATGCCCTTCCCCAACATGCAGTGTTTCCTTGATTGAATTAGCTCTCACACCAATATTTGCGTCTAGAGCCTTTGCATTGAGGGCTATCTGAAAATGGCTGTGGCGCTGAAGTTGCCTGTGAATGTGGAGTTGGTGGCATGTGAAACCCGCATGTGGAGCATTCGTTTGTGTTTGATGCTCTACCAGGTTCATTCCTAGATAATGCACTCAAAGTGCACTAAGCATAGAGTGTGAAAACTGAGTTTCCTTGAGAGCTGCTTGGAAGCCTGATGGTGTGTGAAGTTAGTGAGCCAAATGGAGTTGTTCTCCCACAAGAACCACTCGGCTGATTCTTCTTCAATATGCCCTTCCCCAACATGCAGTGTTTCCTTGATTGAATTAGCTCTCACACCAATATTTGCGTCTAGAGCCTTTGCATTGAGGGCTATCTGAAAACGGCTGTGCCGCTGAAGTTGCCTGTGAATGTGGAGTTGGTGGCATGTGAAACCCGCATGTGGAGCATTCGTTTGTGTGGGATGCTCTACCAGGTTCATTCCTAGATAATGCACTCAAAGGGCACTAAGCATAGAGTGTGAAAACTGAGTTTCCTTGAGAGCTGCATGGAAGCCTGATGGTGTGTGAAGTTAGTGAGCCAAATGGAGTTGTTCTCCCACAAGAACCACTCGGCTGATTCTTCTTCAATATGCCCTTCCCCAACATGCAGTGTTTCCTTGATTGAATTAGCTCTCACACCAATATTTGCGTCTAGAGCCTTTGCATTGAGGGCTATCTGAAAACGGCTGTGGCGCTGAAGTTGCCTGTGAATGTGGAGTTGGTGGCATGTGAAACCCGCATGTGGCGCATTCGTTTGTGTGGGATGCTCTACCAGGTTCTTTCCTAGATAATGCACTCAAAGGGCACTAAGCATAGAGTGTGAAAAGTGAGTTTCCTTGAGAGCTGCTTGGAAGCCTGATGGTGTGTGAAGTTAGTGAGCCAAATGGAGTTGTTCTCCCACAAGAACCACTCGGCTGATTCTTCTTCAATATGCCCTTCACCAACATGCAGTGTTTCCTTGACTGAATTAGCTCTCACACCAATATTTGCGTCTAGAGCCTTTGCATTGAGGGCTATCAGAAAACGGCTGTGGCGCTGAAGTTGCCTGTGAATGTGGAGTTGGTGGCATGTGAAACCCGCATGTGGAGCATTCGTTTGTGTGGGATGCTCACCAAGCTTCATTTCAGTCCTAGGCACTCAAAGGGCACTAAGCATAGAGTGTGAAAACTGAGTTTCCTTGAGAGCTGCTTGGAAGCCTGATGGTGTGTGAAGTTAGTGAGCCAAATGGAGTTGTTCTCCCACAAGAACCACTCGGCTGATTCTTCTTCAATATGCCCTTCCCCAACATGCAGTGTTTCCTTGATTGAATTAGCTCTCACGCCAATATTTGCATCTAGAGCCTTTGCATTGAGGGCTATCTGAAAACGGCTGTGGCGCTGAAGTTGCCTGTGAATGTGGAGTTGGTGGCATGTGAGACCCGCATGTGGATCATTCGTTTGTGTGGGATGCTCTACCAGGTTCATTCCTAGATAATGCACTCAAAGGGCATAAGCATAGAGTGTGAAAACTGAGTTTCCTTGAGAGCTGCTTGGAAGCATGATGGTGTGTGAAGTTAGTGAGCCAAATGGGGTTGTTCTCCCGCAAGAACCACTCGGCTGATTCTTCTTCAATATGCCCTTCCCCAACATGCAGTGTTTCCTTGATTGAATTAGCTCTCACACCAATATTTGCATCTAGAGCCTTTGCATTGAGGGCTATCTGAAAACGGCTGTGGCGCTGAAGTTGCCTGTGAATGTGGAGTTGGTGGCATGTGAAACCCGCATGTGGAGCATTCGTTTGTGTTTGATGCTCTACCAGTTTCATTCCTAGATAATGCACTCAAAGGGCACTAAGCATAGAGTGTGAAAACTGAGTTTCCTTGAGAGCTGCTTGGAAGCCTGATGGTGTGTGAAGTTAGTGAGCCAAATGGAGTTGTTCTCCCACAAGAACCACTCGGCTGATTCTTCTTCAATATGCCCTTCACCAACATGCAGTGTTTCCTTGATTGAATTAGCTCTCATACCAATATTTGCGTCTAGAGCCTTTGCATTGAGGGCTATCTGAAAACGGCTTTGGCGCTGAAGTTGCCAGTGAATGTGGAGTTGGTGGCATGTGAAACCCGCATGTGGAGCATTCGTTTGTGTGGGATGCTCTACCAAGTTCATTCCTAGATAATGCACTCAAAGGGCACTAAGCATAGAGTGTGAAAACTGAGTTTCCTTGAGAGCTGCTTGGAAGCCTGATGGTGTGTGAAGTTAGTGAGCCAAATGGAGTTGTTCTCCCACAAGAATCACTCGGCTGATTCTTCTTCAATATGCCCTTCCCCAACATGCAGTGTTTCCTTGATTGAATTAGCTCTCACGCCAATATTTGCGTCTAGAGCCTTTGCATTGAGGGCTATCTGAAAACGGCTGTGGCGCTGAAGTTGCCTGTGAATGTGGAGTTGGTGGCATGTGAAACCTGCAGGTGGAGCATTCGTTTGTGTGGGATGCTCAC
Source organism: Ochotona princeps (assembly GCF_030435755.1). Classification (NCBI taxonomy): domain Eukaryota; kingdom Metazoa; phylum Chordata; class Mammalia; order Lagomorpha; family Ochotonidae; genus Ochotona; species Ochotona princeps. The sequence goes on from NW_026698417.1 coordinate 114,380, forward strand.
CAAGCTTCATTTCAGTCCTAGGCACTCAAAGGGCACTAAGCATAGAGTGTGAAAACTGAGTTTCCTTGAGAGCTGCTTGGAAGCCTGATGGTGTGTGAAGTTAGTGAGCCAAATGGAGTTGTTCTCCCACAAGAATCACTCGGCTGATTCTTCTTCAATATGCCCTTCCCCAACATGCAGTGTTTTCTTGATTGAATTAGCTCTCACACCAATATTTGCGTCTAGAGCCTTTGCATTGAGGGCTATCTGAAAACGGCTGTGGCGCTGAAGTTGCCTGTGAATGTGGAGTTGGTGGCATGTGAAACCCGCATGTGGAGCATTCGTTTGTGTGGGATGCTCTACCAGGTTCATTCCTAGATAATGCACTCAAAGGGCATAAGCATAGAGTGTGAAAACTGAGTTTCCTTGAGAGCTGCTTGGAAGCCTGATGGTGTGTGAAGTTAGTGAGCCAAATGGAGTTGTTCTCCCACAAGAACCACTCGGCTGATTCTTCTTCAATATGCCCTTCCCCAACATGCAGTGTTTCCTTGATTGAATTAGCTCTCACACCAATATTTGCATCTAGAGCCTTTGCATTGAGGGCTATCTGAAAACGGCTGTGGCGCGGAAGTTGCCTGTGAATGTGGAGTTGGTCGCATGTGAAACCCGCATGTGGAGCATTCGTTTGTGTTTGATGCTCTACCAGGTTCATTCCTAGATAATGCACTCAAAGGGCACTAAGCCTAGAGTGTGAAAACTGAGTTTCCTTGAGAGCTGCTTGGAAGCCTGATGGTGTGTGAAGTTAGTGAGCCAAATGGAGTTGTTCTCCCACAAGAACCACTCGGCTGATTCTTCTTCAATATGCCCTTCCCCAACATGCAGTGTTTCCTTGATTGAATTAGCTCTCACACCAATATTTGCGTCTAGAGCCTTTGCATTGAGGGCTATCTGAAAACGGCTGTGGCGCTGAAGTTGCCTGTGAATGTGGAGTTGGTGGCATGTGAAACCCGCATGTGGAGCATTCGTTTGTGTGGGATGCTCACCAAGCTTCATTTCAGTCCTAGGCACTCAAAGGGCACTAAGCCTAGAGTGTGAAAACTGAGTTTCCTTGAGAGCTGCTTGGAAGCCTGATGGTGTGTGAAGTTAGTGAGCCAAATGGAGTTGTTCTCCCACAAGAACCACTCGGCTGATTCTTCTTCAATATGCCCTTCCCCAACATGCAGTGTTTCCTTGATTGAATTAGCTCTCACACCAATATTTGCGTCTAGAGCCTTTGCATTGAGGGCTATCTGAAAACGGCTGTGGCGCTGAAGTTGCCTGTGAATGTGGAGTTGGTGGCATGTGAAACCCGCATGTGGAGCATTCGTTTGTGTGGGATGCTCTACCAGGTTCATTCCTAGATAATGCACTCAAAGGCATAAGCATAGAGTGTGAAAACTGAGTTTCCTTGAGAGCTGCTTGGAAGCATGATGGTGTGTGAAGTTAGTGAGCCAAATGGGGTTGTTCTCCCGCAAGAACCACTCGGCTGATTCTTCTTCAATATGCCCTTCCCCAACATGCAGTGTTTCCTTGATTGAATTAGGTCTCACACCAATATTTGCGTCTAGAGCCTTTGCATTGAGGGCTATCTGAAAACGGCTGTGGCGCTGAAGTTGCCTGTGAATGTGGAGTTGGTGGCATGTGAAACCCGCATGTGGAGCATTCGTTTGTGTTTGATGCTCTACCAGGTTCAGTCCTAGATAATGCACTCAAAGGGCACTAAGCATAGAGTGTGAAAACTGAGTTTCCTTGAGAGCTGCTTGGAAGCCTGATGGTGTGTGAAGTTAGTGAGCCAAATGGAGTTGTTCTCCCACAAGAACCACTCGGCTGATTCTTCTTCAATATGCCCTTCACCAACATGCAGTGTTTCCTTGATTGAATTAGCTCTCATACCAATATTTGCGTCTAGAGCCTTTGCATTGAGGGCTATCTGAAAACGGCTTTGGCGCTGAAGTTGCCTGTGAATGTGGAGTTGGTGGCATGTGAAACCCGCATGTGGAGCATTCGTTTGTGTTTGATGCTCTACCAGGTTCATTCCTAGATAATGCACTCAAAGGGCACTAAGCATAGAGTGTGAAAACTGAGTTTCCTTGAGAGCTGCTTGGAAGCCTGATGGTGTGTGAAGTTAGTGAACCAAATGGAGTTGTTCTCCCACAAGAATCACTCGGCTGATTCTTCTTCAATATGCCCTTCCCTAACATGCAGTGTTTCCTTGATTGAATTAGCTCTCACACCAATATTTGCGTCTAGAGCCTTTGCATTGAGGGCTATCTGAAAACGGCTGTGGCGCTGAAGTTGCCTGTGAATGTGGAGTTGGTGGCATGTGAAACCTGCAGGTGGAGCATTCGTTTGTGTGGGATGCTCACCAAGCTTCATTTCAGTCCTAGGCACTCAAAGGGCACTAAGCATAGAGTGTGAAAACTGAGTTTCCTTGAGAGCTGCTTGGAAGCCTGATGGTGTGTGAAGTTAGTGAGCCAAATGGAGTTGTTCTCCCTCAAGAATCACTCGGCTGATTCTTCTTCAATATGCCCTTCCCCAACATGCAGTGTTTTCTTGATTGAATTAGCTCTCACACCAATATTTGCGTCTAGAGCCTTTGCATTGAGGGCTATCTGAAAAGGGCTGTGGCGCTGAAGTTGCCTGTGAATGTGGAGTTGGTGGCATGTGAAACCCGCATGTGGAGCATTCGTTTGTGTGGGATGCTCACCAAGCTTCATTTCAGTCCTAGGCACTCAAAGGGCACTAAGCATAGAGTGTGAAAACTGAGTTTCCTTGAGAGCTGCTTGGAAGCCTGATGGTGTGTGAAGTTAGTGAGCCAAATGGAGTTGTTCTCCCACAAGAACCACTCGGCTGATTCTTCTTCAATATGCCCTTCCCCAACATGCAGTGTTTCCTTGATTGAATTAGCTCTCACACCAATATTTGCATCTAGAGCCTTTGCATTGAGGGCTATCTGAAAACGGCTGTGGCGCTGAAGTTGCCTGTGAATGTGGAGTTGGTGGCATGTGAAACCCGCATGTGGAGCATTCGTTTGTGTTTGATGCTCTACCAGGTTCATTCCTAGATAATGCACTCAAAGGGCACTAAGCATAGAGTGTGAAAACTGAGTTTCCTTGAGAGCTGCATGGAAGCCTGATGGTGTGTGAAGTTAGTGAGCCAAATGGAGTTGTTCTCCCACAAGAACCACTCGGCTGATTCTTCTTCAATATGCCCTTCCCCAACATGCAGTGTTTCCTTGATTGAATTAGCTCTCACACCAATATTTGCGTCTAGAGCCTTTGCATTGAGGGCTATCTGAAAACGGCTGTGGCGCTGAAGTTGCCTGTGAATGTGGAGTTGGTGGCATGTGAAACCCGCATGTGGAGCATTCGTTTGTGTGGGATGCTCTACCAGGTTCATTCCTAGATAATGCACTCAAAGGGCACTAAGCATAGAGTGTGAAAAGTGAGTTTCCTTGAGAGCTGCTTGGAAGCCTGATGGTGTGTGAAGTTAGTGAGCCAAATGGAGTTGTTCTCCCACAAGAACCACTCGGCTGATTCTTCTTCAATATGCCCTTCCCCAACATGCAGTGTTTCCTTGATTGAATTAGCTCTCACACCAATATTTGCGTCTAGCGACTTTGCATTGAGGGTTATCTGAAAATGGCTGTGGCGCTGAAGTTGCCTGTGAATGTGGAGTTGGTGGCATGTGAAACCCGCATGTGGAGCATTCGTTTGTGTGGGATGCTCTACCAGGTTCATTCCTAGATAATGCACTCAAAGGGCACTAAGCATAGAGTGTGAAAACTGAGTTTCTTTGAGAGCTGCTTGGAAGCCTGATGGTGTGTGAAGTTAGTGAGCCAAATGGAGTTGTTCTCCCACAAGAACCACTCGGCTGATTCTTCTTCAATATGCCCTTCCCCAACATGCAGTGTTTCCTTGATTGAATTAGCTCTCTCACCAATATTTGCGTCTAGAGCCTTTGCATTGAGGGCTATCTGAAAACGGCTGTGGCGCTGAAGTTGCCTGTGAATGTGGAGTTGGTGGCATGTGAAACCCGCATGTGAAGCATTCGTTTGTGTGGGATGCTCACCAAGTTTCATTTCAGTCCTAGGCACTCAAATGGCACTAAGCCTAGAGTGTGAAAACTGAGTTTCCTTGAGAGCTGCTTGGAAGCCTGATGGTGTGTGAAGTTAGTGAGCCAAATGGTGTTGTTCTCTCACAAGAACCACTCGGCTGATTCTTCTGCAATATGCCCTTCACCAACATGCAGTGTTTCCTTGATTGAATTAGCTCTCACACCAATATTTGCGTCTAGAGCCTTTGCATTGAGGGCTATCTGAAAACGGCTGTGGCGCTGAAGTTGCCTGTGAATGTGGAGTTGGTGGCATGTGAAACCCGCATGTGGAGCATTCGTTTGCGTGGGATGCTCTACCAGGTTCATTCCTAGATAATGCACTCAAAGGGCATAAGCATAGAGTGTGAAAACTGAGTTTCCTTGAGAGCTGCTTGGAAGCCTGATGGTGTGTGAAGTTAGTGAGCCAAATGGGGTTGTTCTCCCACAAGAACCACTCGGCTGATTCTTCTTCAAAATGCCCTTCCCCAACATGCAGTGTTTCCTTGATTGAATTAGCTCTCACACCAATATTTGCGTCTAGAGCCTTTGCATTGAGGGCTATCAGAAAACGGCTGTGGCGCGGAAGTTGCCTGTGAATGTGGAGTTGGTGGCATGTGAAACCCGCATGTGGAGCATTCGTTTGTGTTTGATGCTCTACCAGGTTCATTCCTAGATAATGCACTCAAAGGGCACTAAGCATAGAGTGTGAAAACTGAGTTTCCTTGAGAGCTGCTTGGAAGCCTGATGGTGTGTGAAGTTAGTGAGCCAAATGGAGTTGTTCTCCCACAAGAACCACTCGGCTGATTCTTCTTCAATATGCCCTTCACCAACATGCAGTGTTTCCTTGATTGAATTAGCTCTCATACCAATATTTGCGTCTAGAGCCTTTGCATTGAGGGCTATCTGAAAACGGCTTTGGCGCTGAAGTTGCCTGTGAATGTGGAGTTGGTGGCATGTGAAACCCGCATGTGGAGCATTCGTTTGTGTTTGATGCTCTACCAGGTTCATTCCTAGATAATGCACTCAAAGGGCACTAAGCATAGAGTGTGAAAACTGAGTTTCCTTGAGAGCTGCTTGGAAGCCTGATGGTGTGTGAAGTTAGTGAGCCAAATGGAGTTGTTCTCCCACAAGAATCACTCGGCTGATTCTTCTTCAATATGCCCTTCCCCAACATGCAGTGTTTCCTTGATTGAATTAGCTCTCACACCAATATTTGCGTCTAGAGCCTTTGCATTGAGGGCTATCTGAAAACGGCTGTGGCGCTGAAGTTGCCTGTGAATGTGGAGTTGGTGGCATGTGAAACCTGCAGGTGGAGCATTCGTTTGTGTGGGATGCTCACCAAGCTTCATTTCAGTCCTAGGCACTCAAAGGGCACTAAGCATAGAGTGTGAAAACTGAGTTTCCTTGAGAGCTGCTTGGAAGCCTGATGGTGTGTGAAGTTAGTGAGCCAAATGGAGTTGTTCTCCCACAAGAACCACTCGGCTGATTCTTCTTCAATATGCCCTTCCCCAACATGCAGTGTTTTCTTGATTGAATTAGCTCTCACACCAATATTTGCGTCTAGAGCCTTTGCATTGAGGGCTATCTGAAAACGGCTGTGGCGCTGAAGTTGCCTGTGAATGTGGAGTTGGTGGCATGTGAAACCCGCATGTGGAGCATTCGTTTGTGTTTGATGCTCTACCAGGTTCAGTCCTAGATAATGCACTCAAAGGGCACTAAGCATAGAGTGTGAAAACTGAGTTTCCTTGAGAGCTGCTTGGAAGCCTGATGGTGTGTGAAGTTAGTGAGCCAAATGGAGTTGTTCTCCCACAAGAACCACTCGGCTGATTCTTCTTCAATATGCCCTTCCCCAACATGCAGTGTTTTCTTGATTGAATTAGCTCTCACACCAATATTTGCGTCTAGAGCCTTTGCATTGAGGGCTATCTGAAAAGGGCTGTGGCGCTGAAGTTGCCTGTGAATGTGGAGTTGGTGGCATGTGAAACCCGCATGTGGAGCATTCGTTTGTGTGGGATGCTCACCAAGCTTCATTTCAGTCCTAGGCACTCAAAGGGCACTAAGCATAGAGTGTGAAAACTGAGTTTCCTTGAGAGCTGCTTGGAAGCCTGATGGTGTGTGAAGTTAGTGAGCCAAATGGAGTTGTTCTCCCACAAGAACCACTCGGCTGATTCTTCTTCAATATGCCCTTCCCCAACATGCAGTGTTTCCTTGATTGAATTAGCTCTCACACCAATATTTGCGTCTAGAGCCTTTGCATTGAGGGCTATCTGAAAACGGCTGTGGCGCTGAAGTTGCCTGTGAATGTGGAGTTGGTGGCATGTGAAACCCGCATGTGGAGCATTCGTTTGTGTTTGATGCTCTACCAGGTTCATTCCTAGATAATGCACTCAAAGGGCACTAAGCATAGAGTGTGAAAACTGAGTTTCCTTGAGAGCTGCATGGAAGCCTGATGGTGTGTGAAGTTAGTGAGCCAAATGGAGTTGTTCTCCCACAAGAACCACTCGGCTGATTCTTCTTCAATATGCCCTTCCCCAACATGCAGTGTTTCCTTGATTGAATTAGCTCTCACACCAATATTTGCGTCTAGAGCCTTTGCATTGAGGGCTATCTGAAAACGGCTGTGGCGCTGAAGTTGCCTGTGAATGTGGAGTTGGTGGCATGTGAAACCCGCATGTGGAGCATTCGTTTGTGTGGGATGCTCTACCAGGTTCATTCCTAGATAATGCACTCAAAGGGCACTAAGCATAGAGTGTGAAAAGTGAGTTTCCTTGAGAGCTGCTTGGAAGCCTGATGGTGTGTGAAGTTAGTGAGCCAAATGGAGTTGTTCTCCCACAAGAACCACTCGGCTGATTCTTCTTCAATATGCCCTTCCCCAACATGCAGTGTTTCCTTGATTGAATTAGCTCTCACACCAATATTTGCGTCTAGCGACTTTGCATTGAGGGTTATCTGAAAATGGCTGTGGCGCTGAAGTTGCCTGTGAATGTGGAGTTGGTGGCATGTGAAACCCGCATGTGGAGCATTCGTTTGTGTGGGATGCTCTACCAGGTTCATTCCTAGATAATGCACTCAAAGGGCACTAAGCATAGAGTGTGAAAACTGAGTTTCTTTGAGAGCTGCTTGGAAGCCTGATGGTGTGTGAAGTTAGTGAGCCAAATGGAGTTGTTCTCCCACAAGAACCACTCGGCTGATTCTTCTTCAATATGCCCTTCCCCAACATGCAGTGTTTCCTTGATTGAATTAGCTCTCTCACCAATATTTGCGTCTAGAGCCTTTGCATTGAGGGCTATCTGAAAACGGCTGTGGCGCTGAAGTTGCCTGTGAATGTGGAGTTGGTGGCATGTGAAACCCGCATGTGAAGCATTCGTTTGTGTGGGATGCTCACCAAGTTTCATTTCAGTCCTAGGCACTCAAATGGCACTAAGCCTAGAGTGTGAAAACTGAGTTTCCTTGAGAGCTGCTTGGAAGCCTGATGGTGTGTGAAGTTAGTGAGCCAAATGGTGTTGTTCTCTCACAAGAACCACTCGGCTGATTCTTCTGCAATATGCCCTTCACCAACATGCAGTGTTTCCTTGATTGAATTAGCTCTCACACCAATATTTGCGTCTAGAGCCTTTGCATTGAGGGCTATCTGAAAACGGCTGTGGCGCTGAAGTTGCCTGTGAATGTGGAGTTGGTGGCATGTGAAACCCGCATGTGGAGCATTCGTTTGCGTGGGATGCTCTACCAGGTTCATTCCTAGATAATGCACTCAAAGGGCATAAGCATAGAGTGTGAAAACTGAGTTTCCTTGAGAGCTGCTTGGAAGCCTGATGGTGTGTGAAGTTAGTGAGCCAAATGGGGTTGTTCTCCCACAAGAACCACTCGGCTGATTCTTCTTCAAAATGCCCTTCCCCAACATGCAGTGTTTCCTTGATTGAATTAGCTCTCACACCAATATTTGCGTCTAGAGCCTTTGCATTGAGGGCTATCAGAAAACGGCTGTGGCGCGGAAGTTGCCTGTGAATGTGGAGTTGGTGGCATGTGAAACCCGCATGTGGAGCATTCGTTTGTGTTTGATGCTCTACCAGGTTCATTCCTAGATAATGCACTCAAAGGGCACTAAGCATAGAGTGTGAAAACTGAGTTTCCTTGAGAGCTGCTTGGAAGCCTGATGGTGTGTGAAGTTAGTGAGCCAAATGGAGTTGTTCTCCCACAAGAACCACTCGGCTGATTCTTCTTCAATATGCCCTTCACCAACATGCAGTGTTTCCTTGATTGAATTAGCTCTCATACCAATATTTGCGTCTAGAGCCTTTGCATTGAGGGCTATCTGAAAACGGCTTTGGCGCTGAAGTTGCCTGTGAATGTGGAGTTGGTGGCATGTGAAACCCGCATGTGGAGCATTCGTTTGTGTGGGATGCTCACCAAGCTTCATTTCAGTCCTAGGCACTCAAAGGGCACTAAGCATAGAGTGTGAAAACTGAGTTTCCTTGAGAGCTGCTTGGAAGCCTGATGGTGTGTGAAGTTAGTGAGCCAAATGGAGTTGTTCTCCCACAAGAATCACTCGGCTGATTCTTCTTCAATATGCCCTTCCCCAACACTCAGTGTTTCCTTGATTGAATTAGCTCTCACACCAATATTTGCGTCTAGAGCCTTTGCATTGAGGGCTATCTGAAAACGGCTGTGGCGCTGAAGTTGCCTGTGAATGTGGAGTTGGTGGCATGTGAAACCTGCATGTGGAGCATTCGTTTGTGTGGGATGCTCACCAAGCTTCATTTCAGTCCTAGGCACTCAAAGGGCACTAAGCATAGAGTGTGAAAACTGAGTTTCCTTGAGAGCTGCTTGGAAGCCTGATGGTGTGTGAAGTTAGTGAGCCAAATGGAGTTGTTCTCCCACAAGAACCACTCGGCTGATTCTTCTTCAATATGCCCTTCCCCAACATGCAGTGTTTTCTTGATTGAATTAGCTCTCACACCAATATTTGCGTCTAGAGCCTTTGCATTGAGGGCTATCTGAAAACGGCTGTGGCGCTGAAGTTGCCTGTGAATGTGGAGTTGGTGGCATGTGAAACCCGCATGTGGAGCATTCGTTTGTGTTTGATGCTCTACCAGGTTCATTCCTAGATAATGCACTCAAAGGGCACTAAGCATAGAGTGTGAAAACTGAGTTTCCTTGAGAGCTGCTTGGAAGCCTGATGGTGTGTGAAGTTAGTGAACCAAATGGAGTTGTTCTCCCTCAAGAATCACTCGGCTGATTCTTCTTCAATATGCCCTTCCCCAACATGCAGTGTTTTCTTGATTGAATTAGCTCTCACACCAATATTTGCGTCTAGAGCCTTTGCATTGAGGGCTATCTGAAAAGGGCTGTGGCGCTGAAGTTGCCTGTGAATGTGGAGTTGGTGGCATGTGAAACCCGCATGTGGAGCATTCGTTTGTGTGGGATGCTCACCAAGCTTCATTTCAGTCCTAGGCACTCAAAGGGCACTAAGCATAGAGTGTGAAAACTGAGTTTCCTTGAGAGCTGCTTGGAAGCCTGATGGTGTGTGAAGTTAGTGAGCCAAATGGAGTTGTTCTCCCACAAGAACCACTCGGCTGATTCTTCTTCAATATGCCCTTCCCCAACATGCAGTGTTTCCTTGATTGAATTAGCTCTCACACCAATATTTGCGTCTAGAGCCTTTGCATTGAGGGCTATCTGAAAACGGCTGTGGCGCTGAAGTTGCCTGTGAATGTGGAGTTGGTGGCATGTGAAACCCGCATGTGGAGCATTCGTTTGTGTTTGATGCTCTACCAGGTTCATTCCTAGATAATGCACTCAAAGGGCACTAAGCATAGAGTGTGAAAACTGAGTTTCCTTGAGAGCTGCATGGAAGCCTGATGGTGTGTGAAGTTAGTGAGCCAAATGGAGTTGTTCTCCCACAAGAACCACTCGGCTGATTCTTCTTCAATATGCCCTTCCCCAACATGCAGTGTTTCCTTGATTGAATTAGCTCTCACACCAATATTTGCGTCTAGAGCCTTTGCATTGAGGGCTATCTGAAAACGGCTGTGGCGCTGAAGTTGCCTGTGAATGTGGAGTTGGTGGCATGTGAAACCCGCATGTGGAGCATTCGTTTGTGTGGGATGCTCTACCAGGTTCATTCCTAGATAATGCACTCAAAGGGCACTAAGCATAGAGTGTGAAAAGTGAGTTTCCTTGAGAGCTGCTTGGAAGCCTGATGGTGTGTGAAGTTAGTGAGCCAAATGGAGTTGTTCTCCCACAAGAACCACTCGGCTGATTCTTCTTCAATATGCCCTTCCCCAACATGCAGTGTTTCCTTGATTGAATTAGCTCTCACACCAATATTTGCGTCTAGCGACTTTGCATTGAGGGTTATCTGAAAATGGCTGTGGCGCTGAAGTTGCCTGTGAATGTGGAGTTGGTGGCATGTGAAACCCGCATGTGGAGCATTCGTTTGTGTGGGATGCTCTACCAGGTTCATTCCTAGATAATGCACTCAAAGGGCACTAAGCATAGAGTGTGAAAACTGAGTTTCTTTGAGAGCTGCTTGGAAGCCTGATGGTGTGTGAAGTTAGTGAGCCAAATGGAGTTGTTCTCCCACAAGAACCACTCGGCTGATTCTTCTTCAATATGCCCTTCCCCAACATGCAGTGTTTCCTTGATTGAATTAGCTCTCTCACCAATATTTGCGTCTAGAGCCTTTGCATTGAGGGCTATCTGAAAACGGCTGTGGCGCTGAAGTTGCCTGTGAATGTGGAGTTGGTGGCATGTGAAACCCGCATGTGAAGCATTCGTTTGTGTGGGATGCTCACCAAGTTTCATTTCAGTCCTAGGCACTCAAATGGCACTAAGCCTAGAGTGTGAAAACTGAGTTTCCTTGAGAGCTGCTTGGAAGCCTGATGGTGTGTGAAGTTAGTGAGCCAAATGGTGTTGTTCTCTCACAAGAACCACTCGGCTGATTCTTCTTCAATATGCCCTTCACCAACATGCAGTGTTTCCTTGATTGAATTAGCTCTCACACCAATATTTGCGTCTAGAGCCTTTGCATTGAGGGCTATCTGAAAACGGCTGTGGCGCTGAAGTTGCCTGTGAATGTGGAGTTGGTGGCATGTGAAACCCGCATGTGGAGCATTCGTTTGCGTGGGATGCTCTACCAGGTTCATTCCTAGATAATGCACTCAAAGGGCATAAGCATAGAGTGTGAAAACTGAGTTTCCTTGAGAGCTGCTTGGAAGCCTGATGGTGTGTGAAGTTAGTGAGCCAAATGGGGTTGTTCTCCCACAAGAACCACTCGGCTGATTCTTCTTCAAAATGCCCTTCCCCAACATGCAGTGTTTCCTTGATTGAATTAGCTCTCACACCAATATTTGCGTCTAGAGCCTTTGCATTGAGGGCTATCAGAAAACGGCTGTGGCGCGGAAGTTGCCTGTGAATGTGGAGTTGGTGGCATGTGAAACCCGCATGTGGAGCATTCGTTTGTGTTTGATGCTCTACCAGGTTCATTCCTAGATAATGCACTCAAAGGGCACTAAGCATAGAGTGTGAAAACTGAGTTTCCTTGAGAGCTGCTTGGAAGCCTGATGGTGTGTGAAGTTAGTGAGCCAAATGGAGTTGTTCTCCCACAAGAACCACTCGGCTGATTCTTCTTCAATATGCCCTTCACCAACATGCAGTGTTTCCTTGATTGAATTAGCTCTCATACCAATATTTGCGTCTAGAGCCTTTGCATTGAGGGCTATCTGAAAACGGCTTTGGCGCTGAAGTTGCCTGTGAATGTGGAGTTGGTGGCATGTGAAACCCGCATGTGGAGCATTCGTTTGTGTTTGATGCTCTACCAGGTTCATTCCTAGATAATGCACTCAAAGGGCACTAAGCATAGAGTGTGAAAACTGAGTTTCCTTGAGAGCTGCTTGGAAGCCTGATGGTGTGTGAAGTTAGTGAGCCAAATGGAGTTGTTCTCCCACAAGAATCACTCGGCTGATTCTTCTTCAATATGCCCTTCCCCAACACTCAGTGTTTCCTTGATTGAATTAGCTCTCACACCAATATTTGCGTCTAGAGCCTTTGCATTGAGGGCTATCTGAAAACGGCTGTGGCGCTGAAGTTGCCTGTGAATGTGGAGTTGGTGGCATGTGAAACCTGCAGGTGGAGCATTCGTTTGTGTGGGATGCTCACCAAGCTTCATTTCAGTCCTAGGCACTCAAAGGGCACTAAGCATAGAGTGTGAAAACTGAGTTTCCTTGAGAGCTGCTTGGAAGCCTGATGGTGTGTGAAGTTAGTGAGCCAAATGGAGTTGTTCTCCCACAAGAACCACTCGGCTGATTCTTCTTCAATATGCCCTTCCCCAACATGCAGTGTTTTCTTGATTGAATTAGCTCTCACACCAATATTTGCGTCTAGAGCCTTTGCATTGAGGGCTATCTGAAAACGGCTGTGGCGCTGAAGTTGCCTGTGAATGTGGAGTTGGTGGCATGTGAAACCCGCATGTGGAGCATTCGTTTGTGTGGGATGCTCTACCAGGTTCATTCCTAGATAATGCACTCAAAGTGCACTAAGCATAGAGTGTGAAAACTGAGTTTCCTTGAGAGCTGCTTGGAAGCCTGATGGTGTGTGAAGTTAGTGAGCCAAATGGAGTTGTTCTCCCACAAGAACCACTCGGCTGATTCTTCTTCAATATGCCCTTCCCCAACATGCAGTGTTTCCTTGATTGAATTAGCTCTCACACCAATATTTGCGTCTAGAGCCTTTGCATTGAGGGCTATCTGAAAACGGCTGTGGCGCTGAAGTTGCCTGTGAATGTGGAGTTGGTGGCATGTGAAACCCGCATGTGGAGCATTCGTTTGTGTGGGATGCTCTACCAGGTTCATTCCTAGATAATGCACTCAAAGGGCACTAAGCATAGAGTGTGAAAACTGAGTTTCCTTGAGAGCTGCTTGGAAACCTGATGGTGTGTGACGTTAGTGAGCCAAATGGAGTTGTTCTCCCGCAAGAACCACTCGGCTGATTCTTCTTCAATATGCCCTTCCCCAACATGCAGTGTTTCCTTGATTGAATTAGCTCTCACACCAATATTTGCGTCTAGAGCCTTTGCATTGAGGGCTATCTGAAAACGGCTGTGGCGCTGAAGTTGCCTGTGAATGTGGAGTTGGTGGCATGTGAAACCCGCATGTGAAGCATTCGTTTGTGTGGGATGCTCACCAAGTTTCATTTCAGTCCTAGGCACTCAAAGGGCACTAAGCATAGAGTGTGAAAACTGAGTTTCTTTGAGAGCTGCTTGGAAGCCTGATGGTGTGTGAAGTTAGTTAGCCAAATGGAGTTGTTCTCCCACAAGAACCACTCGGCTGATTCTTCCTCAATATGCCCTTCCCCAACATGCAGTGTTTCCTTGATTGAATTAGCTCTCACACCAATATTTGCGTCTAGAGCCTTTGCATTGAGGGCTATCTGAAAACGGCTGTGGCGCTGAAGTTGCCTGTGAATGTGGAGTTGGTGGCATGTGAAACCCGCATGTGAAGCATTCGTTTGTGTGGGATGCTCACCAAGTTTCATTTCAGTCCTAGGCACTCAAATGGCACTAACCATAGAGTGTGAAAACTGAGTTTCCTTGAGAGCTGCTTGGAAGCCTGATGGTGTGTGACGTTAGTGAGCCAAATGGTGTTGTTCTCTCACAAGAACCACTCGGCTGATTCTTCTGCAATATGCCCTTCACCAACATGCAGTGTTTCCTTGATTGAATTAGCTCTCACACCAATATTTGCGTCTAGAGCCTTTGCATTGAGGGCTATCTGAAAACGGCTGTGGCGCTGAAGTTGCCTGTGAATGTGGAGTTGGTGGCATGTGAAACCCGCATGTGAAGCATTCGTTTGTGTGGGATGCTCACCAAGTTTCATTTCAGTCCTAGGCACTCAAAGGGCACTAAGCATAGAGTGTGAAAAGTGAGTTTCCTTGAGAGCTGCTTGGAAGCCTGATGGTGTGTGAAGTTAGTGAGCCAAATGGAGTTGTTCTCCCACAAGAATCACTCGGCTGATTCTTCTTCAATATGCCCTTCCCCAACATGCAGTGTTTCCTTGATTGAATTAGCTCTCACACCAATATTTGCGTCTAGCGACTTTGCATTGAGGGTTATCTGAAAATGGCTGTGGCGCTGAAGTTGCCTGTGAATGTGGAGTTGGTGGCATGTGAAACCCGCATGTGGAGCATTCGTTTGTGTGGGATGCTCACCAAGCTTCATTTCAGTCCTAGGCACTCAAAGGGCACTAAGCATAGAGTGTGAAAACTGAGTTTCTTTGAGAGCTGCTTGGAAGCCTGATGGTGTGTGAAGTTAGTGAGCCAAATGGAGTTGTTCTCCCACAAGAACCACTCGGCTGATTCTTCTTCAATATGCCCTTCCGCAACATGCAGTGTTTCCTTGATTGAATTAGCTCTCACACCAATATTTGCGTCTAGAGCCTTTGCATTGAGGGTTATCTGAAAACGGCTGTGGCGCTGAAGTTGCCTGTGAATGTGGAGTTGGTGGCATGTGAAACCCGCATGTGAAGCATTCGTTTGTGTCGGATGCTCACCAAGTTTCATTTCAGTCCTAGGCACTCAAATGGCACTAAGCATAGAGTGTGAAAACTGAGTTTCCTTGAGAGCTGCTTGGAAGCCTGATGGTGTGTGAAGTTAGTGAGCCAAATGGTGTTGTTCTCTCACAAGAACCACTCGGCTGATTCTTCTGCAATATGCCCTTCACCAACATGCAGTGTTTCCTTGATTGAATTAGCTCTCACACCAATATTTGCGTCTAGAGCCTTTGCATTGAGGGCTATCTGAAAACGGCTGTGGCGCTGAAGTTGCCTGTGAATGTGGAGTTGGTGGCATGTGAAACCCGCATGTGGAGCATTCGTTTGTGTGGGATGCTCTACCAGGTTCATTCCTAGATAATGCACTCAAAGGGCATAAGCATAGAGTGTGAAAACTGAGTTTCCTTGAGAGCTGCTTGGAAGCCTGATGGTGTGTGAAGTTAGTGAGCCAAATGGGGTTGTTCTCCCACAAGAACCACTCGGCTGATTCTTCTTCAATATGCCCTTCCCCAACATGCAGTGTTTCCTTGATTGAATTAGCTCTCACACCAATATTTGCGTCTAGAGCCTTTGCATTGAGGGCTATCTGAAAATGGCTGTGGCGCTGAAGTTGCCTGTGAATGTGGAGTTGGTGGCATGTGAAACCCGCATGTGGAGCATTCGTTTGTGTGGGATGCTCTACCAGGTTCATTCCTAGATAATGCACTCAAAGGGCACTAAGCATAGAGTGTGAAAACTGAGTTTCCTTGAGAGCTGCTTGGAAGCCTGATGGTGTGTGAAGTTAGTGAGCCAAATGGAGTTGTTCTCCCACAAGAATCACTCGGCTGATTCTTCTTCAATATGCCCTTCCCCAACATGCAGTGTTTCCTTGATTGAATTAGCTCTCACACCAATATTTGCGTCTAGAGCCTTTGCATTGAGGGCTATCTGAAAACGGCTGTGGCGCTGAAGTTGCCTGTGAATGTGGAGATGGTGGCATGTGAAACCTGCAGGTGGAGCATTCGTTTGTGTGGGATACTCACCAAGCTTCATTTCAGTCCTAGGCACTCAAAGGGCACTAAGCATAGAGTGTGAAAACTGAGTTTCCTTGAGAGCTGCTTGGAAGCCTCATGGTGTGTGAAGTTAGTGAGCCAAATGGAGTTGTTCTCCCACAAGAATCACTCGGCTGATTCTTCTTCAATATGCCCTTCCCCAACATGCAGTGTTTTCTTGATTGAATTATCTCTCACACCAATATTTGCGTCTAGAGCCTTTGCATTGAGGGCTATCTGAAACCGCTGTGGCGCTGAAGTTGCCTGGGAATGTGGAGTTGGTGGCATGTGAAACCCGCATGTGGAGCATTCGTTTGTGTGGGATGCTCTACCAGGTTCATTCCTAGATAATGCACTCAAAGGGCACTAAGCATAGAGTGTGAAAACTGAGTTTCCTTGAGAGCTGCTTGGAAGCCTGATGGTGTGTGAAGTTAGTGAGCCAAATGGAGTTGTTCTCCCACAAGAACCACTCGGCTGATTCTTCTTCAATATGCCCTTCCCCAACATGCAGTGTTTCCTTGATTGAATTAGCTCTCACACCAATATTTGCGTCTAGAGCCTTTGCATTGAGGGCTATCTGAAAACGGCTGTGGCGCTGAAGTTGCCTGTGAATGTGGAGTTGGTGGCATGTGAAACCCGCATGTGGAGCATTCGTTTGTGTGGGATGCTCTACCAGGTTCATTCCTAGATAATGCACTCAAAGGGCACTAAGCATAGAGTGTGAAAACTGAGTTTCCTTGAGAGCTGCTTGGAAGCCTGATGGTGTGTGACGTTAGTGAGCCAAATGGAGTTGTTCTCCCACAAGAACCACTCGGCTGATTCTTCTTCAATATGCCCTTCCCCAACATGCAGTGTTTCCTTGATTGAATTAGCTCTCACACCAATATTTGCGTCTAGAGCCTTTGCATTGAGGGCTATCTGAAAACGGCTGTGGCGCTGAAGTTGCCTGTGAATGTGGAGTTGGTGGCATGTGAAACCCGCATGTGAAGCATTCGTTTGTGTGGGATGCTCACCAAGTTTCATTTCAGTCCTAGGCACTCAAAGGGCACTAAGCATAGAGTGTGAAAACTGAGTTTCCTTGAGAGCTGCTTGGAAGCCTGATGGTGTGTGAAGTTAGTGAGCCAAATGGAGTTGTTCTCCCACAAGAACCACTCGGCTGATTCTTCTTCAATATGCCCTTCCCCAACATGCAGTGTTTCCTTGATTGAATTAGCTCTCACACCAACATTTGCGTCTAGCGACTTTGCATTGAGGGTTATCTGAAAATGGCTGTGGCGCTGAAGTTGCCTGTGAATGTGGAGTTGGTGGCATGTGAAACCCGCATGTGGAGCATTCGTTTGTGTGGGATGCTCACCAAGCTTCATTTCATTCCTAGGCACTCAAAGGGCACTAAGCATAGAGTGTGAAAACTGAGTTTCTTTGAGAGCTGCTTGGAAGCCTGATGGTGTGTGAAGTTAGTGAGCCAAATGGAGTTGTTCTCCCACAAGAATCACTCGGCTGATTCTTCTTCAATATGCCCTTCCCCAACATGCAGTGTTTTCTTGATTGAATTAGCTCTCACACCAATATTTGCGTCTAGAGCCTTTGCATTGAGGGCTATCTGAAAACGGCTGTGGCGCTGAAGTTGCCTGTGAATGTGGAGTTGGTGGCATGTGAAACCCGCATGTGGAGCATTCGTTTGTGTGGGATGCTCCACCAGGTTCATTCCTAGATAATGCACTCAAAGGGCACTAAGCATAGAGTGTGAAAACTGAGTTTCCTTGAGAGCTGCTTGGAAGCCTGATGGTGTGTGAAGTTAGTGAGCCAAATGGAGTTGTTCTCCCACAAGAACCACTCGGCTGATTCTTCTTCAATATGCCCTTCCCCAACATGCAGTGTTTCCTTGATTGAATTAGCTCTCACACCAATATTTGCGTCTAGAGCCTTTGCATTGAGGGCTATCTGAAAACGGCTGTGGCACTGAAGTTGCCTGTGAATGTGGAGTTGGTGGCATGTGAAACCCGCATGTGGAGCATTCGTTTGTGTTTGATGCTCTACCAGGTTCATTCCTAGATAATGCACTCAAAGTGCACTAAGCATAGAGTGTGAAAACTGAGTTTCCTTGAGAGCTGCTTGGAAGCCTGATGGTGTGTGAAGTTAGTGAGCCAAATGGAGTTGTTCTCCCACAAGAACCACTCGGCTGATTCTTCTTCAATATGCCCTTCCCCAACATGCAGTGTTTCCTTGATTGAATTAGCTCTCACACCAATATTTGCGTCTAGAGCCTTTGCATTGAGGGCTATCTGAAAACGGCTGTGGCTCTGAAGTTGCCTGTGAATGTGGAGTTGGTGGCATGTGAAACCCGCATGTGGAGCATTCGTTTGTGTGGGATGCTCACCAAGCTTCATTTCAGTCCTAGGCACTCAAAGGGCACTAAGCATAGAGTGTGAAAACTGAGTTTCCTTGAGAGCTGCTTGGAAGCCTGATGGTGTGTGAAGTTAGTGAGCCAAATGGAGTTGTTCTCCCACAAGAACCACTCGGCTGATTCTTCTTCAATATGCCCTTCCCCAACATGCAGTGTTTCCTTGATTGAATTAGCTCTCACACCAATATTTGCGTCTAGAGCCTTTGCATTGAGGGCTATCTGAAAACGGCTGTGGCGCTGAAGTTGCCTGTGAATGTGGAGTTGGTGGCATGTGAAACCTGCAGGTGGAGCATTCGTTTGTGTGGGATGCTCACCAAGCTTCATTTCAGTCCTAGGCACTCAAAGGGCACTAAGCATAGAGTGTGAAAACTGAGTTTCCTTGAGAGCTGCTTGGAAGCCTGATGGTGTGTGAAGTTAGTGAGCCAAATGGAGTTGTTCTCCCACAAGAACCACTCGGCTGATTCTTCTTCAATATGCCCTTCCCCAACATGCAGTGTTTCCTTGATTGAATTAGCTCTCACACCAATATTTGCGTCTAGCGCCTTTGCATTGAGGGTTATCTGAAAATGGCTGTGGCGCTGAAGTTGCCTGTGAATGTGGAGTTGGTGGCATGTGAAACCCGCATGTGGAGCATTCGTTTGTGTGGGATGCTCACCAAGCTTCATTTCAGTCCTAGGCACTCAAAGGGCACTAAGCATAGAGTGTGAAAACTGAGTTTCCTTGAGAGCTGCTTGGAAGCCTGATGGTGTGTGAAGTTAGTGAGCCAAATGGAGTTGTTCTCCCACAAGAACCACTCGGCTGATTCTTCTTCAATATGCCCTTCCCCAACATGCAGTGTTTCCTTGATTGAATTAGCTCTCACACCAATATTTGCGTCTAGAGCCTTTGCATTGAGGGCTATCTGAAAACGGCTGTGGCGCTGAAGTTGCCTGTGAATGTGGAGTTGGTGGCATGTGAAACCCGCATGTGGAGCATTCGTTTGTGTGGGATGCTCTACCAGGTTCTTTCCTAGATAATGCACTCAAAGGGCACTAAGCATAGAGTGTGAAAAGTGAGTTTCCTTGAGAGCTGCTTGGAAGCCTGATGGTGTGTGAAGTTAGTGAGCCAAATGGAGTTGTTCTCCCACAAGAACCACTCGGCTGATTCTTCTTCAATATGCCCTTCCCCAACATGCAGTGTTTCCTTGATTGAATTAGCTCTCACACCAATATTTGCGTCTAGCGCCTTTGCATTGAGGGTTATCTGAAAATGGCTGTGGCGCTGAAGTTGCCTGTGAATGTGGAGTTGGTGCATGTGAAACCCGCATGTGGAGCATTCGTTTGTGTGGGATGCTCTACCAGGTTCATTCCTAGATAATGCACTCAAAGGGCACTAAGCATAGAGTGTGAAAACTGAGTTTCCTTGAGAGCTGCTTGGAAGCCTGATGGTGTGTGAAGTTAGTGAGCCAAATGGAGTTGTTCTCCCACAAGAACCACTCGGCTGATTCTTCTTCAATATGCCCTTCCCCAACATGCAGTGTTTCCTTGATTGAATTAGCTCTCACACCAATATTTGCGTCTAGAGCCTTTGCATTGAGGGCTATCTGAAAACGGCTGTGGCGCTGAAGTTGCCTGTGAATGTGGAGTTGGTGGCATGTGAAACCCGCATGTGAGCATTCGTTTGTGTGGGATGCTCACCAAGTTTCATTTCAGTCCTAGGCACTCAAATGGCACTAAGCATAGAGTGTGAAAACTGAGTTTCCTTGAGAGCTGCTTGGAAGCCTGATGGTGTGTGAAGTTAGTGAGCCAAATGGTGTTGTTCTCTCACAAGAACCACTCGGCTGATTCTTCTGCAATATGCCCTTCACCAACATGCAGTGTTTCCTTGATTGAATTAGCTCTCACACCAATATTTGCGTCTAGAGCCTTTGCATTGAGGGCTATCTGAAAACGGCTGTGGCGCTGAAGTTGCCTGTGAATGTGGAGTTGGTGGCATGTGAAACCCGCATGTGGAGCATTCGTTTGTGTTTGATGCTCTACCAGGTTCATTCCTAGAAATGCACTCAAAGGGCACTAAGCATAGAGTGTGAAAACTGAGTTTCCTTGAGAGCTGCTTGGAAGCCTGATGGTGTGTGAAGTTAGTGAGCCAAATGGGGTTGTTCTCCCACAAGAACCACTCGGCTGATTCTTCTTCAATATGCCCTTCCCCAACATGCAGTGTTTCCTTGATTGAATTAGCTCTCACACCAATATTTGCGTCTAGAGCCTTTGCATTGAGGGCTATCTGAAAACGGCTGTGGCGCTGAAGTTGCCTGTGAATGTGGAGTTGGTGGCATGTGAAACCCGCATGTGGAGCATTCGTTTGTGTTTGATGCTCTACCGGTTTCATTCCTAGATAATGCACTCAAAGGGCACTAAGCATAGAGTGTGAAAACTGAGTTTCCTTGAGAGCTGCTTGGAAGCCTGATGGTGTGTGAAGTTAGTGAGCCAAATGGAGTTGTTCTCCCACAAGAACCACTCGGCTGATTCTTCTTCAATATGCCCTTCCCCAACATGCAGTGTTTCCTTGATTGAATTAGCTCTCATACCAATATTTGCGTCTAGAGCCTTTGCATTGAGGGCTATCTGAAAACGGCTGTGGCGCTGAAGTTGCCTGTGAATGTGGAGTTGGTGGCATGTGAAACCCGCATGTGGAGCATTCGTTTGTGTTTGATGCTCTACCAGTTTCATTCCTAGATAATGCACTCAAAGTGCACTAAGCATAGAGTGTGAAAACTGAGTTTCCTTGAGAGCTGCTTGGAAGCCTGATGGTGTGTGAAGTTAGTGAGCCAAATGGAGTTGTTCTCCCACAAGAACCACTCGGCTGATTCTTCTTCAATATGCCCTTCCCCAACATGCAGTGTTTCCTTGATTGAATTAGCTCTCACACCAATATTTGCGTCTAGAGCCTTTGCATTGAGGGCTATCTGAAAACGGCTGTGGCGCTGAAGTTGCCTGTGAATGTGGAGTTGGTGGCATGTGAAACCCGCATGTGGAGCATTCGTTTGTGTGGGATGCTCTACCAAGCTTCATTTCATTCCTAGGCACTCAAAGGGCACTAAGCATAGAGTGTGAAAACTGAGTTTCCTTGAGAGCTGCTTGGAAGCCTGATGGTGTGTGAAGTTAGTGAGCCAAATGGAGTTGTTCTCCCACAAGAACCACTCGGCTGATTCTTCTTCAATATGCCCTTCCCCAACATGCAGTGTTTCCTTGATTGAATCAGCTCTCACACCAATATTTGCGTCTAGAGCCTTTGCATTGAGGGCTATCTGAAAACGGCTGTGGCGCTGAAGTTGCCTGTGAATGTGGAGTTGGTGGCATGTGAAACCCGCATGTGGAGCATTCGTTTGTGTGGGATGCTCTACCAGGTTCATTCGTAGATAATGCACACAAAGTGCACTAAGCATAGAGTGTGAAAACTGAGTTTCCTTGAGAGCTGCTTGGAAGCCTGATGGTGTGTGAAGTTAGTGGCCAAATGGAGTTGTTCTCCCACAAGAACCACTCGGCTGATTCTTCTTCAATATGCCCTTCCCCAACATGCAGTGTTTCCTTGATTGAATTAGCTCTCATACCAATATTTGCGTCTAGAGCCTTTGCATTGAGGGCTATCTGAAAACGGCTGTGGCGCTGAAGTTGCCTGTGAATGTGGAGTTGGTGGCATGTGAAACCCGCATGTGGAGCATTCGTTTGTGTTTGATGCTCTACCAGTTTCATTCCTAGATAATGCACTCAAAGTGCACTAAGCATAGAGTGTGAAAACTGAGTTTCCTTGAGAGCTGCTTGGAAGCCTGATGGTGTGTGAAGTTAGTGAGCCAAATGGAGTTGTTCTCCCACAAGAACCACTCGGCTGATTCTTCTTCAATATGCCCTTCCCCAACATGCAGTGTTTCCTTGATTGAATTAGCTCTCACACCAATATTTGCGTCTAGAGCCTTTGCATTGAGGGCTATCTGAAAACGGCTGTGGCGCTGAAGTTGCCTGTGAATGTGGAGTTGGTGGCATGTGAAACCCGCATGTGGAGCATTCGTTTGTGTGGGATGCTCTACCAAGCTTCATTTCATTCCTAGGCACTCAAAGGGCACTAAGCATAGAGTGTGAAAACTGAGTTTCCTTGAGAGCTGCTTGGAAGCCTGATGGTGTGTGAAGTTAGTGAGCCAAATGGAGTTGTTCTCCCACAAGAACCACTCGGCTGATTCTTCTTCAATATGCCCTTCCCCAACATGCAGTGTTTCCTTGATTGAATTAGCTCTCACACCAATATTTGCGTCTAGAGCCTTTGCATTGAGGGCTATCTGAAAACGGCTGTGCCGCTGAAGTTGCCTGTGAATGTGGAGTTGGTGGCATGTGAAACCCGCATGTGGAGCATTCGTTTGTGTGGGATGCTCTACCAGGTTCATTCGTAGATAATGCACACAAAGTGCACTAAGCATAGAGTGTGAAAACTGAGTTTCCTTGAGAGCTGCTTGGAAGCCTGATGGTGTGTGAAGTTAGTGAGCCAAATGGAGTTGTTCTCCCACAAGAACCACTCGGCTGATTCTTCTTCAATATGCCCTTCCCCAACATGCAGTGTTTCCTTGATTGAATTAGCTCTCACACCAATATTTGCGTCTAGAGCCTTTGCATTGAGGGCTATCTGAAAACGGCTGTGGCGCTGAAGTTGCCTGTGAATGTGGAGTTGGTGGCATGTGAAACCCGCATGTGGAGCATTCGTTTGTGTGGGATGCTCTACCAGGTTCTTTCCTAGATAATGCACTCAAAGGGCACTAAGCATAGAGTGTGAAAAGTGAGTTTCCTTGAGAGCTGCTTGGAAGCCTGAGGGTGTGTGAAGTTAGTGAGCCAAATGGAGTTGTTCTCCCACAAGAACCACTCGGCTGATTCTTCTTCAATATGCCCTTCCCCAACATGCAGTGTTTCCTTGATTGAATTAGCTCTCACACCAATATTTGCGTCTAGCGCCTTTGCATTGAGGGTTATCTGAAAATGGCTGTGGCGCTGAAGTTGCCTGTGAATGTGGAGTTGGTGGCATGTGAAACCCGCATGTGGAGCATTCGTTTGTGTGGGATGCTCACCAAGCTTCATTTCAGTCCTAGGCACTCAAAGGGCACTAAGCATAGAGTGTGAAAACTGAGTTTCCTTGAGAGCTGCTTGGAAGCCTGATGGTGTGTGAAGTTAGTGAGCCAAATGGAGTTGTTCTCCCACAAGAACCACTCCGCTGATTCTTCTTCAATATGCCCTTCCCCAACATGCAGTGTTTCCTTGATTGAATTAGCTCTCACACCAATATTTGCGTCTAGAGCCTTTGCATTGAGGGCTATCTGAAAACGGCTGTGGCGCTGAAGTTGCCTGTGAATGTGGAGTTGGTGGCATGTGAAACCCGCATGTGAAGCATTCGTTTGTGTGGGATGCTCACCAAGTTTCATTTCAGTCCTAGGCACTCAAATGGCACTAAGCATAGAGTGTGAAAACTGAGTTTCCTTGAGAGCTGCTTGGAAGCCTGATGGTGTGTGAAGTTAGTGAGCCAAATGGTGTTGTTCTCTCACAAGAACCACTCGGCTGATTCTTCTGCAATATGCCCTTCACCAACATGCAGTCTTTCCTTGATTGAATTAGCTCTCACACCAATATTTGCGTCTAGAGCCTTTGCATTGAGGGCTATCTGAAAACGGCTGTGGCGCTGAAGTTGCCTGTGAATGTGGAGTTGGTGGCATGTGAAACCCGCATGTGGAGCATTCGTTTGTGTGGGATGCTCTACCAGGTTCATTCCTAGATAATGCACTCAAAGGGCATAAGCATAGAGTGTGAAAACTGAGTTTCCTTGAGAGCTGCTTGGAAGCCAGATGGTGTGTGAAGTTAGTGAGCCAAATGGAGTTGTTCTCCCACAAGAACCACTCGGCTGATTCTTCTTCAATATGCCCTTCCCCAACATGCAGTGTTTCCTTGATTGAATTAGCTCTCACACCAATATTTGCGTCTAGAGCCTTTGCATTGAGGGCTATCTGAAAACGGCTGTGGCGCTGAAGTTGCCTGTGAATGTGGAGTTGGTGGCATGTGAAACCTGCATGTGGAGCATTCGTTTGTGTGGGATGCTCACCAAGCTTCATTTCAGTCCTAGGCACTCAAAGGGCACTAAGCATAGAGTGTGAAAACTGAGTTTCCTTGAGAGCTGCTTGGAAGCCTGATGGTGTGTGAAGTTAGTGAGCCAAATGGAGTTGTTCTCCCACAAGAACCACTCGGCTGATTCTTCTTCAATATGCCCTTCCCCAACATGCAGTGTTTCCTTGATTGAATTAGCTCTCACACCAATATTTGCGTCTAGCGCCTTTGCATTGAGGGTTATCTGAAAATGGCTGTGGCGCTGAAGTTGCCTGTGAATGTGGAGTTGGTGGCATGTGAAACCCGCATGTGGAGCATTCGTTTGTGTGGGATGCTCACCAAGCTTCATTTCAGTCCTAGGCACTCAAAGGGCACTAAGCATAGAGTGTGAAAACTGAGTTTCCTTGAGAGCTGCTTGGAAGCCTGATGGTGTGTGAAGTTAGTGAGCCAAATGGAGTTGTTCTCCCACAAGAACCACTCGGCTGATTCTTCTTCAATATGCCCTTCCCCAACATGCAGTGTTTCCTTGATTGAATTAGCTCTCACACCAATATTTGCGTCTAGAGCCTTTGCATTGAGGGCTATCTGAAAACGGCTGTGGCGCTGAAGTTGCCTGTGAATGTGGAGTTGGTGGCATGTGAAACCCGCATGTGGAGCATTCGTTTGTGTGGGATGCTCTACCAGGTTCTTTCCTAGATAATGCACTCAAAGGGCACTAAGCATAGAGTGTGAAAAGTGAGTTTCCTTGAGAGCTGCTTGGAAGCCTGATGGTGTGTGAAGTTAGTGAGCCAAATGGAGTTGTTCTCCCACAAGAACCACTCGGCTGATTCTTCTTCAATATGCCCTTCCCCAACATGCAGTGTTTCCTTGATTGAATTAGCTCTCACACCAATATTTGCGTCTAGCGCCTTTGCATTGAGGGTTATCTGAAAATGGCTGTGGCGCTGAAGTTGCCTGTGAATGTGGAGTTGTTGGCATGTGAAACCCGCATGTGGAGCATTCGTTTGTGTGGGATGCTCTACCAGGTTCATTCCTAGATAATGCACTCAAAGGGCACTAAGCATAGAGTGTGAAAACTGAGTTTCCTTGAGAGCTGCTTGGAAGCCTGATGGTGTGTGAAGTTAGTGAGCCAAATGGAGTTGTTCTCCCACAAGAACCACTCGGCTGATTCTTCTTCAATATGCCCTTCCCCAACATGCAGTGTTTCCTTGATTGAATTAGCTCTCACACCAATATTTGCGTCTAGAGCCTTTGCATTGAGGGCTATCTGAAAACGGCTGTGGCGCTGAAGTTGCCTGTGAATGTGGAGTTGGTGGCATGTGAAACCCGCATGTGAAGCATTCGTTTGTGTGGGATGCTCACCAAGTTTCATTTCAGTCCTAGGCACTCAAATGGCACTAAGCATAGAGTGTGAAAACTGAGTTTCCTTGAGAGCTGCTTGGAAGCCTGATGGTGTGTGAAGTTAGTGAGCCAAATGGTGTTGTTCTCTCACAAGAACCACTCGGCTGATTCTTCTGCAATATGCCCTTCACCAACATGCAGTGTTTCCTTGATTGAATTAGCTCTCACACCAATATTTGCGTCTAGAGCCTTTGCATTGAGGGCTATCTGAAAACGGCTGTGGCGCTGAAGTTGCCTGTGAATGTGGAGTTGGTGGCATGTGAAACCCGCATGTGGAGCATTCGTTTGTGTTTGATGCTCTACCAGGTTCATTCCTAGATAATGCACTCAAAGGGCACTAAGCATAGAGTGTGAAAACTGAGTTTCCTTGAGAGCTGCTTGGAAGCCTGATGGTGTGTGAAGTTAGTGAGCCAAATGGGGTTGTTCTCCCACAAGAACCACTCGGCTGATTCTTCTTCAATATGCCCTTCCCCAACATGCAGTGTTTCCTTGATTGAATTAGCTCTCACACCAATATTTGCGTCTAGAGCCTTTGCATTGAGGGCTATCTGAAAACGGCTGTGGCGCTGAAGTTGCCTGTGAATGTGGAGTTGGTGGCATGTGAAACCCGCATGTGGAGCATTCGTTTGTGTTTGATGCTCTACCGGTTTCATTCCTAGATAATGCACTCAAAGGGCACTAAGCATAGAGTGTGAAAACTGAGTTTCCTTGAGAGCTGCTTGGAAGCCTGATGGTGTGTGAAGTTAGTGAGCCAAATGGAGTTGTTCTCCCACAAGAACCACTCGGCTGATTCTTCTTCAATATGCCCTTCCCCAACATGCAGTGTTTCCTTGATTGAATTAGCTCTCATACCAATATTTGCGTCTAGAGCCTTTGCATTGAGGGCTATCTGAAAACGGCTGTGGCGCTGAAGTTGCCTGTGAATGTGGAGTTGTTGGCATGTGAAACCCGCATGTGGAGCATTCGTTTGTGTTTGATGCTCTACCAGTTTCATTCCTAGATAATGCACTCAAAGTGCACTAAGCATAGAGTGTGAAAACTGAGTTTCCTTGAGAGCTGCTTGGAAGCCTGATGGTGTGTGAAGTTAGTGAGCCAAATGGAGTTGTTCTCCCACAAGAACCACTCGGCTGATTCTTCTTCAATATGCCCTTCCCCAACATGCAGTGTTTCCTTGATTGAATTAGCTCTCACACCAATATTTGCGTCTAGAGCCTTTGCATTGAGGGCTATCTGAAAACGGCTGTGGCGCTGAAGTTGCCTGTGAATGTGGAGTTGGTGGCATGTGAAACCCGCATGTGGAGCATTCGTTTGTGTGGGATGCTCTACCAGGTTCATTCGTAGATAATGCACACAAAGTGCACTAAGCATAGAGTGTGAAAACTGAGTTTCCTTGAGAGCTGCTTGGAAGCCTGATGGTGTGTGAAGTTAGTGAGCCAAATGGAGTTGTTCTCCCACAAGAACCACTCGGCTGATTCTTCTTCAATATGCCCTTCCCCAACATGCAGTGTTTCCTTGATTGAATTAGCTCTCACACCAATATTTGCGTCTAGAGCCTTTGCATTGAGGGCTATCTGAAAACGGCTGTGGCGCTGAAGTTGCCTGTGAATGTGGAGTTGGTGGCATGTGAAACCCGCATGTGGAGCATTCGTTTGTGTGGGATGCTCTACCAGGTTCTTTCCTAGATAATGCACTCAAAGGGCACTAAGCATAGAGTGTGAAAAGTGAGTTTCCTTGAGAGCTGCTTGGAAGCCTGAGGGTGTGTGAAGTTAGTGAGCCAAATGGAGTTGTTCTCCCACAAGAACCACTCGGCTGATTCTTCTTCAATATGCCCTTCCCCAACATGCAGTGTTTCCTTGATTGAATTAGCTCTCACACCAATATTTGCGTCTAGCGCCTTTGCACTGAGGGTTATCTGAAAATGGCTGTGGCGCTGAAGTTGCCTGTGAATGTGGAGTTGGTGGCATGTGAAACCCGCATGTGGAGCATTCGTTTGTGTGGGATGCTCTACCAGGTTCATTCCTAGATAATGCACTCAAAGGGCATAAGCATAGAGTGTGAAAACTGAGTTTCCTTGAGAGCTGCTTGGAAGCCAGATGGTGTGTGAAGTTAGTGAGCCAAATGGGGTTGTTCTCCCACAAGAACCACTCGGCTGATTCTTCTTCAATATGCCCTTCCCCAACATGCAGTGTTTCCTTGATTGAATTAGCTCTCACACCAATATTTGCGTCTAGAGCCTTTGCATTGAGGGCTATCTGAAAACGGCTGTGGCGCTGAAGTTGCCTGTGAATGTGGAGTTGGTGGCATGTGAAACCCGCATGTGGAGCATTCGTTTGTGTTTGATGCTCTACCGGTTTCATTCCTAGATAATGCACTCAAAGGGCACTAAGCATAGAGTGTGAAAACTGAGTTTCCTTGAGAGCTGCTTGGAAGCCTGATGGTGTGTGAAGTTAGTGAGCCAAATGGAGTTGTTCTCCCACAAGAACCACTCGGCTGATTCTTCTTCAATATGCCCTTCCCCAACATGCAGTGTTTCCTTGATTGAATTAGCTCTCATACCAATATTTGCGTCTAGAGCCTTTGCATTGAGGGCTATCTGAAAACGGCTGTGGCGCTGAAGTTGCCTGTGAATGTGGAGTTGGTGGCATGTGAAACCCGCATGTGGAGCATTCGTTTGTGTTTGATGCTCTACCGGTTTCATTCCTAGATAATGCACTCAAAGGGCACTAAGCATAGAGTGTGAAAACTGAGTTTCCTTGAGAGCTGCTTGGAAGCCTGATGGTGTGTGAAGTTAGTGAGCCAAATGGAGTTGTTCTCCCACAAGAATCACTCGGCTGATTCTTCTTCAATATGCCCTTCCCCAACATGCAGTGTTTCCTTGATTGAATTAGCTCTCACACCAATATTTGCGTCTAGAGCCTTTGCATTGAGGGCTATCTGAAAACGGCTGTGGCGCTGAAGTTGCCTGTGAATGTGGAGTTGGTGGCATGTGAAACCTGCAGGTGGAGCATTCGTTTGTGTGGGATGCTCACCAAGCTTCATTTCAGTCCTAGGCACTCAAAGGGCACTAAGCATAGAGTGTGAAAACTGAGTTTCCTTGAGAGCTGCTTGGAAGCCTGATGGTGTGTGAAGTTAGTGAGCCAAATGGAGTTGTTCTCCCACAAGAATCACTCGGCTGATTCTTCTTCAATATGCCCTTCCCCAACATGCAGTGTTTTCTTGATTGAATTAGCTCTCACACCAATATTTGCGTCTAGAGCCTTTGCATTGAGGGCTATCTGAAAACGGCTGTGGCGCTGAAGTTGCCTGTGAATGTGGAGTTGGTGGCATGTGAAACCCGCATGTGGAGCATTCGTTTGTGTGGGATGCTCTACCAGGTTCATTCCTAGATAATGCACTCAAAGGGCACTAAGCATAGAGTGTGAAAACTGAGTTTCCTTGACAGCTGCTTGGAAGCCTGATGGTGTGTGACGTTAGTGAGCCAAATGGAGTTGTTCTCCCGCAAGAACCACTCGGCTGATTCTTCTTCAATATGCCCTTCCCCAACATGCAGTGTTTCCTTGATTGAATTAGCTCTCACACCAATATTTGCGTCTAGAGCCTTTGCCTTGAGGGCTATCTGAAAACGGCTGTGGCGCTGAAGTTGCCTGTGAATGTGGAGTTGGTGGCATGTGAAACCCGCATGTGGAGCATTCGTTTGTGTTTGATGCTCTACCTGTTTCATTCCTAGATAATGCACTCAAAGGGCACTAAGCATAGAGTGTGAAAACTGAGTTTCCTTGAGAGCTGCTTGGAAGCCTGATGGTGTGTGAAGTTAGTGAGCCAAATGGAGTTGTTCTCCCACAAGAACCACTCGGCTGATTCTTCTTCAATATGCCCTTCCCCAACATGCAGTGTTTCCTTGATTGAATTAGCTCTCATACCAATATTTGCGTCTAGAGCCTTTGCATTGAGGGCTATCTGAAAACGGCTTTGGCGCTGAAGTTGCCTGTGAATGTGGAGTTGGTGGCATGTGAAACCCGCATGTGGAGCATTCGTTTGTGTTTGATGCTCTACCAGTTTCATTCCTAGATAATGCACTCAAAGGGCACTAAGCATAGAGTGTGAAAACTGAGTTTCCTTGAGAGCTGCTTGGAAGCCTGATGGTGTGTGAAGTTAGTGAGCCAAATGGAGTTGTTCTCCCACAAGAATCACTCGGCTGATTCTTCTTCAATATGCCCTTCCCCAACATGCAGTGTTTCCTTGATTGAATTAGCTCTCACACCAATATTTGCGTCTAGAGCCTTTGCATTGAGGGCTATCTGAAAACGGCTGTGGCGCTGAAGTTGCCTGTGAATGTGGAGTTGGTGGCATGTGAAACCTGCAGGTGGAGCATTCGTTTGTGTGGGATGCTCACCAAGCTTCATTTCAGTCCTAGGCACTCAAAGGGCACTAAGCATAGAGTGTGAAAACTGAGTTTCCTTGAGAGCTGCTTGGAAGCCTGATGGTGTGTGAAGTTAGTGAGCCAAATGGAGTTGTTCTCCCACAAGAATCACTCGGCTGATTCTTCTTCAATATGCCCTTCCCCAACATGGAGTGTTTTCTTGATTGAATTAGCTCTCACACCAATATTTGCGTCTAGAGCCTTTGCATTGAGGGCTATCTGAAAACGGCTGTGGCGCTGAAGTTGCCTGTGAATGTGGAGTTGGTGGCATGTGAAACCCGCATGTGGAGCATTCGTTTGTGTGGGATGCTCTACCAGGTTCATTCCTAGATAATGCACTCAAAGGGCACTAAGCATAGAGTGTGAAAACTGAGTTTCCTTGAGAGCTGCTTGGAAGCCTGATGGTGTGTGACGTTAGTGAGCCAAATGGAGTTGTTCTCCCGCAAGAACCACTCGGCTGATTCTTCTTCAATATGCCCTTCCCCAACATGCAGTGTTTCCTTGATTGAATTAGCTCTCACACCAATATTTGCGTCTAGAGCCTTTGCATTGAGGGCTATCTGAAAACGGCTGTGGCGCTGAAGTTGCCTGTGAATGTGGAGTTGGTGGCATGTGAAACCCGCATGTGGAGCATTCGTTTGTGTTTGATGCTCTACCAGTTTCATTCCTAGATAATGCACTCAAAGTGCACTAAGCATAGAGTGTGAAAACTGAGTTTCCTTGAGAGCTGCTTGGAAGCCTGATGGTGTGTGAAGTTAGTGAGCCAAATGGAGTTGTTCTCCCACAAGAACCACTCGGCTGATTCTTCTTCAATATGCCCTTCCCCAACATGCAGTGTTTCCTTGATTGAATTAGCTCTCACACCAATATTTGCGTCTAGAGCCTTTGCATTGAGGGCTATCTGAAAACGGCTGTGGCGCTGAAGTTGCCTGTGAATGTGGAGTTGGTGGCATGTGAAACCCGCATGTGGAGCATTCGTTTGTGTTTGATGCTCTACCAGGTTCATTCCTAGATAGTGCACTCAAAGGGCACTAAGCATAGAGTGTGAAAACTGAGTTTCCTTGAGAGCTGCATGGAAGCCTGATGGTGTGTGAAGTTAGTGAGCCAAATGGAGTTGTTCTCCCACAAGAACCACTCGGCTGATTCTTCTTCAATATGCCCTTCCCCAACATGCAGTGTTTCCTTGATTGAATTAGCTCTCACACCAATATTTGCGTCTAGAGCCTTTGCATTGAGGGCTATCTGAAAACGGCTGTGGCGCTGAAGTTGCCTGTGAATGTGGAGTTGGTGGCATGTGACACCCGCATGTGGAGCATTCGTTTGTGTGGGATGCTCACCAAGCTTCATTTCAGTCCTAGGCACTCAAAGGGCACTAAGCATAGAGTGCGAAAACTGAGTTTCCTTGAGAGCTGCTTGGAAGCCTGATGGTGTGTGAAGTTAGTGAGCCAAATGGAGTTGTTCTCCCACAAGAACCACTCGGCTGATTCTTCTTCAATATGCCCTTCACCAACATGCAGTGTTTCCTTGATTGAATTAGCTCTCACACCAAAATTTGCGTCTAGAGCCTTTGCATTGAGGGCTATCTGAAAACGGCTGTGGCGCTGAAGTTGCCTGTGAATGTGGAGTTGGTGGCATGTGAAACCCGCATGTGGAGCATTCGTTTGTGTTTGATGCTCTACCAGGTTCATTCCTAGATAGTGCACTCAAAGGGCACTAAGCATAGAGTGTGAAAACTGAGTTTCCTTGAGAGCTGCATGGAAGCCTGATGGTGTGTGAAGTTAGTGAGCCAAATGGAGTTGTTCTCCCACAAGAACCACTCGGCTGATTCTTCTTCAATATGCCCTTCCCCAACATGCAGTGTTTCCTTGATTGAATTAGCTCTCACACCAATATTTGCGTCTAGAGCCTTTGCATTGAGGGCTATCTGAAAACGGCTGTGGCGCTGAAGTTGCCTGTGAATGTGGAGTTGGTGGCATGTGAAACCCGCATGTGGAGCATTCGTTTGTGTGGGATGCTCACCAAGCTTCATTTCAGTCCTAGGCACTCAAAGTTCACTAAGCATAGAGTGTGAAAACTGAGTTTCCTTGAGAGCTGCTTGGAAGCCTGATGGTGTGTGAAGTTAGTGAGCCAAATGGAGTTGTTCTCCCACAAGAACCACTCGGCTGATTCTTCTTCAATATGCCCTTCCCCAACATGCAGTGTTTCCTTGATTGAATTAGCTCTCACACCAATATTTGCGTCTAGAGCCTTTGCATTGAGGGCTATCTGAAAACGGCTGTGGCGCTGAAGTTGCCTGTGAATGTGGAGTTGGTGGCATGTGAAACCCACAAGTGGAGCATTCGTTTGTGTGGGATGCTCTACCAGATTCATTCCTAGATAATGCACTCAAAGGGCACTAAGCATAGAGTGTGAAAACTGAGTTTCCTTGAGAGCTGCTTGGAAGCCTGATGGTGTGTGAAGTTAGTGAGCCAAATGGAGTTGTTCTCCCACAAGAACCACTCGGCTGATTCTTCTTCAATATGCCCTTCCAAAACATGCAGTGTTTCCTTGATTGAATTAGCTCTCACACCAAAATTTGCGTCTAGAGCCTTTGCATTGAGGGCTATCTGAAAACGGCTGTGGCGCTGAAGTTGCCTGTGAATGTGGAGTTGGTGGCATGTGAAACCCGCATGTGGAGCATTCGTTTGTGTGGGATGCTCTACCAGGTTCTTTCCTAGATAATACACTCAAAGGGCACTAAGCATAGAGTGTGAAAACTGAGTTTCCTTGAGAGGTGCTTGGAAGCCTGATGGTGTGTGAAGTTAGTGAGCCAAATGGCGTTGTTCTCCCACAAGAACCACTCGGCTGATTCTTCTTCAATATGCCCTTCCCCAACATGCAGTCTTTCCTTGATTGAATTAGCTCTCACACCAATATTTGCGTCTAGAGCCTTTGCATTGAGGGCTATCTGAAAACGGCTGTGGCGCTGAAGTTGCCTGTGAATGTGGAGTTGGTGGCATGTGACACCCGCATGTGGAGCATTCGTTTGTGTGGGATGCTCACCAAGCTTCATTTCAGTCCTAGGCACTCAAAGGGCACTAAGCATAGAGTGTGAAAACTGAGTTTCCTTGAGAGCTGCTTGGAAGCCTGATGGTGTGTGAAGTTAGTGAGCCAAATGGAGTTGTTCTCCCACAAGAACCACTCGGCTGATTCTTCTTCAATATGCCCTTCACCAACATGCAGTGTTTCCTTGATTGAATTAGCTCTCACACCAAAATTTGCGTCTAGAGCCTTTGCATTGAGGGCTATCTGAAAACGGCTGTGGCGCTGAAGTTGCCTGTGAATGTGGAGTTGGTGGCATGTGAAACCCGCATGTGGAGCATTCGTTTGTGTTTGATGCTCTACCAGGTTCATTCCTAGATAGTGCACTCAAAGGGCACTAAGCATAGAGTGTGAAAACTGAGTTTCCTTGAGAGCTGCATGGAAGCCTGATGGTGTGTGAAGTTAGTGAGCCAAATGGAGTTGTTCTCCCACAAGAACCACTCGGCTGATTCTTCTTCAATATGCCCTTCCCCAACATGCAGTGTTTCCTTGATTGAATTAGCTCTCACACCAATATTTGCGTCTAGAGCCTTTGCATTGAGGGCTATCTGAAAACGGCTGTGGCGCTGAAGTTGCCTGTGAATGTGGAGTTGGTGGCATGTGAAACCCGCATGTGGAGCATTCGTTTGTGTGGGATGCTCACCAAGCTTCATTTCAGTCCTAGGCACTCAAAGTTCACTAAGCATAGAGTGTGAAAACTGAGTTTCCTTGAGAGCTGCTTGGAAGCCTGATGGTGTGTGAAGTTAGTGAGCCAAATGGAGTTGTTCTCCCACAAGAACCACTCGGCTGATTCTTCTTCAATATGCCCTTCCCCAACATGCAGTGTTTCCTTGATTGAATTAGCTCTCACACCAATACTTGCGTCTAGAGCCTTTGCATTGAGGGCTATCTGAAAACGGCTGTGGCGCTGAAGTTGCCTGTGAATGTGGAGTTGGTGGCATGTGAAACCCGCATGTGGAGCATTCGTTTGTGTGGGATGCTCTACCAGGTTCATTCCTAGATAATGCACTCAAAGGGCACTAAGCATAGAGTGTGAAAACTGAGTTTCCTTGAGAGCTGCTTGGAAGCCTGATGGTGTGTGAAGTTAGTGAGCCAAATGGGGTTGTTCTCCCACAAGAACCACTCGGCTGATTCTTCTTCAATATGCCCTTCCCCAACATGCAGTCTTTCCTTGATTGAATTAGCTCTCACACCAATATTTGCGTCTAGAGCCTTTGCATTGAGGGCTATCTGAAAACGGCTGTGGCGCTGAAGTTGCCTGTGAATGTGGAGTTGGTGGCATGTGAAACCCGCATGTGGAGCATTCGTTTGTGTTTGATGCTCTACCAGGTTCATTCTTAGATAATGCACTCAAAGTGCACTAAGCATAGAGTGTGAAAACTGAGTTTCCTTGAGAGCTGCTTGGAAGCCTGATGGTGTGTGAAGTTAGTGAGCCAAATGGAGATGTTCTCCCACAAGAACCACTCGGCTGATTCTTCTTCAATATGCCCTTCCCCAACATGCAGTGTTTCCTTGATTGAATTAGCTCTCATACCAATATTTGCGTCTAGAGCCTTTGCATTGAGGGCTATCTGAAAACGGCTGTGGCGCTGAAGTTGCCTGTGAATGTGGAGTTGGTGGCATGTGAAACCCGCATGTGGAGCATTCGTTTGTGTTTGATGCTCTACCAGTTTCATTCCTAGATAATGCACTCAAAGGGCACTAAGCATAGAGTGTGAAAACTGAGTTTCCTTGAGAGCTGCATGGAAGCCTGATGGTGTGTGAAGTTAGTGAGCCAAATGGAGTTGTTCTCCCACAAGAATCACTCGGCTGATTCTTCTTCAATATGCCCTTCCCCAACATGCAGTGTTTCCTTGATTGAATTAGCTCTCACACCAATATTTGTGTCTAGAGCCTTTGCATTGAGGGCTATCTGAAAACGGCTGTGGCGCTGAAGTTGCCTGTGAATGTGGAGTTGGTGGCATGTGAAACCTGCAGGTGGAGCATTCGTTTGTGTGGGATGCTCACCAAGCTTCATTTCAGTCCTAGGCACTCAAAGGGCACTAAGCATAGAGTGTGAAAACTGAGTTTCCTTGAGAGCTGCTTGGAAGCCTGATGGTGTGTGAAGTTAGTCAGCCAAATGGAGTTGTTCTCCCACAAGAACCACTCGGCTGATTCTTCTTCAATATGCCCTTCCCCAACATGCAGTGTTTCCTTGATTGAATTTGCTCTCACACCAATATTTGCGTCTAGAGCCTTTGCATTGAGGGCTATCTGAAAACGGCTGTGGCTCTGAAGTTGCCTGTGAATGTGGAGTTGGTGGCATGTGAAACCCGCATGTGGAGCATTCGTTTGTGTGGGATGCTCTACCAGGTTCATTCCTAGATAATGCACTCAAAGTGCACTAAGCATACAGTGTGAAAACTGAGTTTCCTTGAGAGCTGCTTGGAAGCCTGATGGTGTGTGAAGTTAGTGAGCCAAATGGAGTTGTTCTCCCACAAGAACCACTCGGCTGATTCTTCTTCAATATGCCCTTCCCCAACATGCACTGTTTCCTCGATTGATTTAGCTCTCACACCAATATTTGCGTCTAGAGCCTTTGCATTGAGGGCTATCTGAAAATGGGTGTGGCGCTGAAGTTGCCTGTGAATGTGGAGTTGGTGGCATGTGAAACCCGCATGTGGAGCATTCGTTTGTGTGGGATGCTCTACCAAGCTTCATTTCTAGATAATGCACTCAAAGTGCACTAAGCATAGAGTGTGAAAACTGAGTTTCCTTGAGAGCTGCTTGGAAGCCTGATGGTGTGTGAAGTTAGTGAGCCAAATGGAGTTGTTCTCCCACAAGAACCACTCGGCTGATTCTTCTTCAATATGCCCTTCCCCAACATGCAGTCTTTCCTTGATTGAATTAGCTCTCACACCAATATTTGCGTCTAGAGCCTTTGCATTGAGGGCTATCTGAAAACGGCTGTGGCGCTGAAGTTGCCTGTGAATGTGGAGTTGGTGGCATGTGAAACCTGCATGTGGAGCATTCGTTTGTGTTTGATGCTCTACCAGTTTCATTCCTAGATAATGCACTCAAAGTGCACTAAGCATACAGTGTGAAAACTGAGTTTCCTTGAGAGCTGCTTGGAAGCCTGATGGTGTGTGAAGTTAGTGAGCCAAATGGAGTTGTTCTCCCACAAGAACCACTCGGCTGATTCTTCTTCAATATGCCCTTCCCCAACATGCAGTGTTTCCTTGATTGAATTAGCTCTCACACCAATATTTGCGTCTAGAGCCTTTGCATTGAGGGCTATCTGAAAACGGCTGTGGCGCTGAAGTTGCCTGTGAATGTGGAGTTGGTGGCATGTGAAACCCGCATGTGGAGCATTCGTTTGTGTGGGATGCTCTACCAGGTTCATTCCTAGATAATGCACTCAAAGGGCACTAAGCATAGAGTGTGAAAACTGAGTTTCCTTGAGAGCTGCTTGGAAGCCTGATGGTGTGTGAAGTTAGTGAGCCAAATGGAGTTGTTCTCCCACAAGATCCACTCGGCTGATTCTTCTTCAATATGCCCTTCACCAACATGCAGTGTTTCTTTGATTGAATTAGCTCTCACACCAATATTTGCGTCTAGAGCCTTTGCATTGAGGGCTATCTGAAAACGGCTGTGGCGCTGAAGTTGCCTGTGAATGTGGAGTTGGTGGCATGTGAAACCCGCATGTGGAGCATTCGTTTGTGTGGGATGCTCTACCAGGTTCATTCCTAGATAATGCACTCAAAGGGCACTAAGCATAGAGTGTGAAAACTGAGTTTCCTTGAGAGCTGCTTGGAAGCCTGATGGTGTGTGAAGTTAGTGAGCCAAATGGAGTTGTTCTCCCACAAGAACCACTCGGCTGATTCTTCTTCAATATGCCCTTCCCCAACATGCAGTGTTTCCTTGATTGAATTAGCTCTCACACCAATATTTGCGTCTAGAGCCTTTGCATTGAGGGCTATCTGAAAACGGCTGTGGCGCTGAAGTTGCCTGTGAATGTGGAGTTGGTGGCATGTGAAACCCGCATGTGGAGCATTCGTTTGTGTGGGATGCTCTACCAGGTTCATTCCTAGATAATGCACTCAAAGTGCACTAAGCATACAGTGTGAAAACTGAGTTTCCTTGAGAGCTGCTTGGAAGCCTGATGGTGTGTGAAGTTAGTGAGCCAAATGGAGTTGTTCTCCCACAAGAACCACTCGGCTGATTCTTCTTCAATATGCCCTTCCCCAACATGCAGTGTTTCCTTGATTGAATTAGC
The DNA here is from genome assembly GCF_030435755.1 of Ochotona princeps. Classification (NCBI taxonomy): domain Eukaryota; kingdom Metazoa; phylum Chordata; class Mammalia; order Lagomorpha; family Ochotonidae; genus Ochotona; species Ochotona princeps. The sequence continues at coordinate 151,739 of NW_026698417.1, forward strand.
TCTCACACCAATATTTGCGTCTAGATCCTTTGCATTGAGGGCTATCTGAAAATGGCTGTGGCGCTGAAGTTGCCTGTGAATGTGGAGTTGTTGGCATGTGAAACCCGCATGTGGAGCATTCGTTTGTGTGGGATGCTCTACCAGGTTCATTCCTAGATAATGCACTCAAAGGGCACTAAGCATAGAGTGTGAAAACTGAGTTTCCTTGAGAGCTGCATGGAAGCCTGATGGTGTGTGAAGTTAGTGAGCCAAATGGAGTTGTTCTCCCACAAGAACCACTCGGCTGATTCTTCTTCAATATGCCCTTCCCCAACATGCAGTGTTTCCTTGATTGAATTAGCTCTCACACCAATATTTGCGTCTAGAGCCTTTGCATTGAGGGCTATATGAAAACGGCTGTGGCGCTGAAGTTGCCTGTGAATGTGGAGTTGGTGGCATGTGAAACCCGCATGTGGAGCATTCGTTTGTGTGGGATGCTCTACCAGGTTCATTCCTAGATAATGCACTCAAAGGGCACTAAGCATAGAGTGTGAAAACTGAGTTTCCTTGAGAGCTGCTTGGAAGCCTGATGGTGTGTGAAGTTAGTGAGCCAAATGGAGTTGTTCTCCCACAAGATCCACTCGGCTGATTCTTCTTCAATATGCCCTTCACCAACATGCAGTGTTTCTTTGATTGAATTAGCTCTCACACCAATATTTGCGTCTAGAGCCTTTGCATTGAGGGCTATCTGAAAACGGCTGTGGCGCTGAAGTTGCCTGTGAATGTGGAGTTGGTGGCATGTGAAACACGCATGTGGAGCATTCATTTGTGTGGGATGTTCTACCAGGTTCATTCCTAGATAATGCACTCAAAGGGCACTAAGCATAGAGTGAAAACTGAGTTTCCTTGAGAGCTGCTTGGAAGCCTGATGGTGTGTGAAGTTAGTGAGCCAAATGGAGTTGTTCTCCCACAAGAACCACTCGGCTGATTCTTCTTCAATATGCCCTTCACCAACATGCAGTGTTTCCTTGATTGAATTAGCTCTCACACCAATATTTGCGTCTAGAGCCTTTGCATTGAGGGCTATCTGAAAACGGCTGTGGCGCTGAAGTTGCCTGTGAATGTGGAGTTGGCGGCATGTGAAACCCGCATGTGGAGCATTCGTTTGTGTGGGATGCTCTACGAGGTTCATTCCTAGATAATGCACTCAAAGGGCACTAAGCATAGAGTGTGAAAACTGAGTTTCCTTGAGAGCTGCTTGGAAGCCTGATGGTGTGTGAAGTTAGTGAGCCAAATGGAGTTGTTCTCCCACAAGAACCACTCGGCTGATTCTTCTTCAATATGCCCTTCCCCAACATGCAGTGTTTCCTTGATTGAATTAGCTCTCACACCAATATTTGCGTCTAGAGCCTTTGCATTGAGGGCTATCTGAAAACGGCTGTGGCGCTGAAGTTGCCTGTGAATGTGGAGTTGGTGGCATGTGAAACCCGCATGTGGAGCATTCGTTTGTGTGGACTGCTCTACCAGGTTCATTCCTAGATAATGCACTCAAAGGGCACTAAGCATAGAGTGTGAAAACTGAGTTTCCTTGAGAGCTGCTTGGAAGCCTGATGGTGTGTGAAGTTAGTGAGCCAAATGGAGTTGTTCTCCCACAAGAACCACTCGGCTGATTCTTCTTCAATATGCCCTTCATCAACATGCAGTGTTTCCTTGATTGAATTAGCTCTCACACCAATATTTGCGTCTAGAGCCTTTGCATTGAGGGCTATCTGAAAACGGCTGTGGCGCTGAAGTTGCCTGTGAATGTGGAGTTGGTGGCATGTGAAACCTGCAGGTGGAGCATTCGTTTGTGTGGTTGCTCCCAAATTTTAATTTCAGTCCTAGGCACTCAAAGGGCACTAAGCCTAGAGTGTGAAAACTGAGTTTCCTTGAGAGCTGCTTGGAAGCCTGATGGTGTGTGAAGTTAGTGAGCCAAATGGAGTTGTTCTCCCACAAGAACCACTCGGCTGATTCTTCTTCAATATGCCCTTCCCCAACATGCAGTGTTTCCTTGATTGAATTAGCTCTCACACCAATATTTGCGTCTAGAGCCTTTGCATTGAGGGCTATCTGAAAACGGCTGTGGCGCTGAAGTTGCCTGTGAATGTGGAGTTGGTGGCATGTGAAACACGCAGGTGGAGCATTCGTTTGTGTGGAATGCTCACCAAGCTTCATTTCAGTCCTAGGCACTCAAAGGGCACTAAGCATACAGTGTGAAAACTGAGTTTCCTTGAGAGCTGCTTGGAAGCCTGATGGTGTGTGAAGTTAGTGAGCCAAATGGAGTTGTTCTCCCACAAGAACCACTCGGCTGATTCTTCTTCAATATGCCCTTCCCCAACATGCAGTGTTTCCTTGATTGAATTAGCTCTCACACCAATATTTGCGTCTAGAGCCTTTGCATTGAGGGCTATCTGAAAACGGCTGTGGCGCTGAAGTTGCCTGTGAATGTGGAGTTGGTGGCATGTGAAACCCGCATGTGGAGCATTCGTTTGTGTTTGATGCTCTACCAGGTTCATTCCTAGATAGTGCACTCAAAGGGCACTAAGCATAGAGTGTGAAAACTGAGTTTCCTTGAGAGCTGCTTGGAAGCCTGATGGTGTGTGAAGTTAGTGAGCCAAATGGAGTTGTTCTCCCACAAGAACCACTCGGCTGATTCTTCTTCAATATGCCCTTCACCAACATGCAGTGTTTCCTTGATTGAATTAGCTCTCACACCAATATTTGCGTCTAGAGCCTTTGCATTGAGGGCTATCTGAAAACGGCTGTGGCGCTGAAGTTGCCTGTGAATGTGGAGTTGGTGGCATGTGAAACCTGCAGGTGGAGCATTCGTTTGTGTGGGATGCTCCCAAAGTTTAATTTCAGTCCTAGGCACTCAAAGGGCACTAAGCATAGAGTGTGAAAACTGAGTTTCCTTGAGAGCTGCTTGGAAGCCTGATGGTGTGTGAAGTTAGTGAGCCAAATGGAGTTGTTCTCCCACAAGAACCACTCGGCTGATTCTTCTTCAATATGCCCTTCCCCAACATGCAGTGTTTCCTTGATTGAATTAGCTCTCACACCAATATTTGCGTCTAGAGCCTTTGCATTGAGGGCTATCTGAAAACGGCTGTGGCGCTGAAGTTGCCTGTGAATGTGGAGTTGGTGGCATGTGAAACCTGCAGGTGGAGCATTCGTTTGTGTGGGATGCTCACCAAGCTTCATTTCAGTCCTAGGCACTCAAAGGGCACTAAGCATAGAGTGTGAAAACTGAGTTTCCTTGAGAGCTGCTTGGAAGCCTGATGGTGTGTGAAGTTAGTGAGCCAAAAGGAGTTGTTCTCCCACAAGAACCACTCGGCTGATTCTTCTTCAATATGCCCTTCCCCAACATGCAGTGTTTCCTTGATTGAATTAGCTCTCACACCAATATTTGCGTCTAGAGCCTTTGCATTGAGGGCTATCTGAAAACGGCTGTGGCGCTGAAGTTGCCTGTGAATGTGGAGTTGGTGGCATGTGAAACCCCCATGTGGAGCATTCGTTTGTGTGGGATGCTCTACCAGGTTCATTCCTAGATAATGCACTCAAAGGGCACTAAGCATAGAGTGTGAAAACTGAGTTTCCTTGAGAGCTGCTTGGAAGCCTGATGGTGTGTGAAGTTAGTGAGCCAAATGGAGTTGTTCTCCCACAAGATCCACTTGGCTGATTCTTCTTCAATATGCCCTTCCCCAACATGCAGTGTTTCCTTGATTGAATTAGCTCTCACACCAATATTTGCGTCTAGAGCCTTTGCATTGAGGGCTATCTGAAAACGGCTGTGGCGCTGAAGTTGCCTGTGAATGTGGAGTTGGTGGCATGTGAAACCCGCATGTGGAGCATTCGTTTGTGTGGGATGCTCTACCAGGTTCATTCCTAGATAATGCACTCAAAGGGCACTAAGCATAGAGTGTGAAAACTGAGTTTCCTTGAGAGCTGCTTGGAAGCCTGATGGTGTGTGAAGTTAGTGAGCCAAATGGAGTTGTTCTCCCACAAGAACCACTCGGCTGATTCTTCTTCAATATGCCCTTCCCCAACATGCAGTGTTTCCTTGATTGAATTAGCTCTCACACCAATATTTGCGTCTAGAGCCTTTGCATTGAGGGCTATATGAAAACGGCTGTGGCGCTGAAGTTGCCTGTGAATGTGGAGTTGGTGGCATGTGAAACCCGCATGTGGAGCATTCGTTTGTGTGGGATGCTCTACCAGGTTCATTCCTAGATAATGCACTCAAAGGGCACTAAGCATAGAGTGTGAAAACTGAGTTTCCTTGAGAGCTGCTTGGAAGCCTGATGGTGTGTGAAGTTAGTGAGCCAAATGGAGTTGTTCTCCCACAAGAACCACTCGGCTGATTCTTCTTCAATATGCCCTTCACCAACATGCAGTGTTTCTTTGATTGAATTAGCTCTCACACCAATATTTGCGTCTAGAGCCTTTGCATTGAGGGCTATCCGAAAACGGCTGTGGCGCTGAAGTTGCCTGTGAATGTGGAGTTGGTGGCATGTGAAATCCGCATGTGGAGCATTCGTTTGTGTGGGATGCTCTACCAGGTTCATTCCTAGATAATGCACTCAAAGTGCACTAAGCATACAGTGTGAAAACTGAGTTTCCTTGAGAGCTGCTTGGAAGCCTGATGGTGTGTGAAGTTAGTGAGACAAATGGAGTTGTTCTCCCACAAGAACCACTCGGCTGATTCTTCTTCAATATGCCCTTCCCCAACATGCAGTGTTTCCTTGATTGAATTAGCTCTCACACCAATATTTGCGTCTAGAGCCTTTGCATTGAGGGCTATCTGAAAATGGCTGTGGCGCTGAAGTTGCCTGTGAATGTGGAGTTGGTGGCATGTGAAACCCGCATGTGGAGCATTCGTTTGTGTGGGATGCTCTACCAGGTTCATTCCTAGATAATGCACTCAAAGGGCACTAAGCATAGAGTGTGAAAACTGAGTTTCCTTGAGAGCTGCTTGGAAGCCTGATGGTGTGTGAAGTTAGTGAGCCAAATGGAGTTGTTCTCCCACAAGATCCACTCGGCTGATTCTTCTTCAATATGCCCTTCACCAACATGCAGTGTTTCTTTGATTGAATTAGCTCTCACACCAATATTTGCGTCTAGAGCCTTTGCATTGAGGGCTATCTGAAAACGGCTGTGGCGCTGAAGTTGCCTGTGAATGTGGAGTTGGTGGCATGTGAAACACGCATGTGGAGCATTCGTTTGTGTGGGATGCTCTACCAGGTTCATTCCTAGATAATGCACTCAAAGGGCACTAAGCATAGAGTGTGAAAACTGAGTTTCCTTGAGAGCTGCTTGGAAGCCTGATGGTGTGTGAAGTTAGTGAGCCAAATGGAGTTGTTCTCCCACAAGAACCACTCGGCTGATTCTTCTTCAATATGCCCTTCACCAACATGCAGTGTTTCCTTGATTGAATTAGCTCTCACACCAATATTTGCGTCTAGAGCCTTTGCATTGAGGGCTATCTGAAAACGGCTGTGGCGCTGAAGTTGCCTGTGAATGTGGAGTTGGCGGCATGTTAAACCCGCATGTGGAGCATTCGTTTGTGTGGGATGCTCTACCAGGTTCATTCCTAGATAATGCACTCAAAGGGCACTAAGCATAGAGTGTGAAAACTGAGTTTCCTTGAGAGCTGCATGGAAGCCTGATGGTGTGTGAAGTTAGTGAGCCAAATGGAGTTGTTCTCCCACAAGAACCACTCGGCTGATTCTTCTTCAATATGCCCTTCCCCAACATGCAGTGTTTCCTTGATTGAATTAGCTCTCACACCAATATTTGCGTCTAGAGCCTTTGCATTGAGGGCTATCTGAAAACGGCTGTGGCGCTGAAGTTGCCTGTGAATGTGGAGTTGGTGGCATGTTAAACCCGCATGTGGAGCATTCGTTTGTGTTTGATGCTCTACCAGGTTCATTCCTAGATAGTGCACTCAAAGGGCACTAAGCATAGAGTGTGAAAACTGAGTTTCCTTGAGAGCTGCTTGGAAGCCTGATGGTGTGTGAAGTTAGTGAGCCAAATGGAGTTGTTCTCCCACAAGAACCACTCGGCTGATTCTTCTTCAATATGCCCTTCACCAACATGCAGTGTTTCCTTGATTGAATTAGCTCTCACACCAATATTTGCGTCTAGAGCCTTTGCATTGAGGGCTATCTGAAAACGGCTGTGGCGCTGAAGTTGCCTGTGAATGTGGAGTTGGTGGCATGTGAAACCTGCAGGTGGAGCATTCGTTTGTGTGGGATGCTCCCAAAGTTTAATTTCAGTCCTAGGCACTCAAAGGGCACTAAGCATAGAGTGTGAAAACTGAGTTTCCTTGAGAGCTGCTTGGAAGCCTGATGGTGTGTGAAGTTAGTGAGCCAAATGGAGTTGTTCTCCCACAAGAACCACTCGGCTGATTCTTCTTCAATATGCCCTTCCCCAACATGCAGTGTTTCCTTGATTGTATTAGCTCTCACACCAATATTTGCGTCTAGAGCCTTTGCATTGAGGGCTATCTGAAAACGGCTGTGGCGCTGAAGTTGCCTGTGAATGTGGAGTTGGTGGCATGTGAAACCCGCATGTTTAGAATTCGTTTGTGTTTGATGCTCTACCAGGTTCATTCTTAGATAATGCACTCAAAGTGCACTAAGCATAGAGTGTGAAAACTGAGTTTCCTTGAGAGCTGCTTGGAAGCCTGATGGTGTGTGAAGTTAGTGAGCCAAATGGAGATGTTCTCCCACAAGAACCACTCGGCTGATTCTTCTTCAATATGCCCTTCCCCAACATGCAGTGTTTCCTTGATTGAATTAGCTCTCATACCAATATTTGCGTCTAGAGCCTTTGCATTGAGGGCTATCTGAAAACGGCTGTGGCGCTGAAGTTGCCTGTGAATGTGGAGTTGGTGGCATGTGAAACCCGCATGTGGAGCATTCGTTTGTGTTTGATGCTCTACCAGTTTCATTCCTAGATAATGCACTCAAAGGGCACTAAGCATAGAGTGTGAAAACTGAGTTTCCTTGAGAGCTGCATGGAAGCCTGATGGTGTGTGAAGTTAGTGAGCCAAATGGAGTTGTTCTCCCACAAGAATCACTCGGCTGATTCTTCTTCAATATGCCCTTCCCCAACATGCAGTGTTTCCTTGATTGAATTAGCTCTCACACCAATATTTGTGTCTAGAGCCTTTGCATTGAGGGCTATCTGAAAACGGCTGTGGCGCTGAAGTTGCCTGTGAATGTGGAGTTGGTGGCATGTGAAACCTGCAGGTGGAGCATTCGTTTGTGTGGGATGCTCACCAAGCTTCATTTCAGTCCTAGGCACTCAAAGGGCACTAAGCATAGAGTGTGAAAACTGAGTTTCCTTGAGAGCTGCTTGGAAGCCTGATGGTGTGTGAAGTTAGTCAGCCAAATGGAGTTGTTCTCCCACAAGAACCACTCGGCTGATTCTTCTTCAATATGCCCTTCCCCAACATGCAGTGTTTCCTTGATTGAATTTGCTCTCACACCAATATTTGCGTCTAGAGCCTTTGCATTGAGGGCTATCTGAAAACGGCTGTGGCGCTGAAGTTGCCTGTGAATGTGGAGTTGGTGGCATGTGAAACCCGCATGTGGAGCATTCGTTTGTGTGGGATGCTCTACCAGGTTCATTCCTAGATAATGCACTCAAAGTGCACTAAGCATACAGTGTGAAAACTGAGTTTCCTTGAGAGCTGCTTGGAAGCCTGATGGTGTGTGAAGTTAGTGAGCCAAATGGAGTTGTTCTCCCACAAGAACCACTCGGCTGATTCTTCTTCAATATGCCCTTCCCCAACATGCACTGTTTCCTCGATTGATTTAGCTCTCACACCAATATTTGCGTCTAGAGCCTTTGCATTAAGGGCTATCTGAAAATGGGTGTGGCGCTGAAGTTGCCTGTGAATGTGGAGTTGGTGGCATGTGAAACCCGCATGTGGAGCATTCGTTTGTGTGGGATGCTCTACCAAGCTTCATTTCTAGATAATGCACTCAAAGGGCACTAAGCATAGAGTGTGAAAACTGAGTTTCCTTGAGAGCTGCTTGGAAGCCTGATGGTGTGTGAAGTTAGTGAGCCAAATGGAGTTGTTCTCCCACAAGAACCACTCGGCTGATTCTTCTTCAATATGCCCTTCCCCAACATGCAGTCTTTCCTTGATTGAATTAGCTCTCACACCAATATTTGCGTCTAGAGCCTTTGCATTGAGGGCTATCTGAAAACGGCTGTGGCGCTGAAGTTGCCTGTGAATGTGGAGTTGGTGGCATGTGAAACCTGCATGTGGAGCATTCGTTTGTGTTTGATGCTCTACCAGTTTCATTCCTAGATAATGCACTCAAAGTGCACTAAGCATACAGTGTGAAAACTGAGTTTCCTTGAGAGCTGCTTGGAAGCCTGATGGTGTGTGAAGTTAGTGAGCCAAATGGAGTTGTTCTCCCACAAGAACCACTCGGCTGATTCTTCTTCAATATGCCCTTCCCCAACATGCAGTGTTTCCTTGATTGAATTAGCTCTCACACCAATATTTGCGTCTAGAGCCTTTGCATTGAGGGCTATCTGAAAACGGCTGTGGCGCTGAAGTTGCCTGTGAATGTGGAGTTGGTGGCATGTGAAACCCGCATGTGGAGCATTCGTTTGTGTGGGATGCTCTACCAGTTTCATTCCTAGATAATGCACTCAAAGGGCACTAAGCATAGAGTGTGAAAACTGAGTTTCCTTGAGAGCTGCATGGAAGCCTGATGGTGTGTGAAGTTAGTGAGCCAAATGGAGTTGTTCTCCCACAAGATCCACTCGGCTGATTCTTCTTCAATATGCCCTTCACCAACATGCAGTGTTTCTTTGATTGAATTAGCTCTCACACCAATATTTGCGTCTAGAGCCTTTGCATTGAGGGCTATCTGAAAACGGCTGTGGCGCTGAAGTTGCCTGTGAATGTGGAGTTGGTGGCATGTGAAACCCGCATGTGGAGCATTCGTTTGTGTGGGATGCTCTACCAGGTTCATTCCTAGATAATGCACTCAAAGGGCACTAAGCATAGAGTGTGAAAACTGAGTTTCCTTGAGAGCTGCTTGGAAGCCTGATGGTGTGTGAAGTTAGTGAGCCAAATGGAGTTGTTCTCCCACAAGAACCACTCGGCTGATTCTTCTTCAATATGCCCTTCCCCAACATGCAGTGTTTCCTTGATTGAATTAGCTCTCACACCAATATTTGCGTCTAGAGCCTTTGCATTGAGGGCTATCTGAAAACGGCTGTGGCGCTGAAGTTGCCTGTGAATGTGGAGTTGGTGGCATGTGAAACCCGCATGTGGAGCATTCGTTTGTGTGGGATGCTCTACCAGGTTCATTCCTAGATAATGCACTCAAAGTGCACTAAGCATACAGTGTGAAAACTGAGTTTCCTTGAGAGCTGCTTGGAAGCCTGATGGTGTGTGAAGTTAGTGAGCCAAATGGAGTTGTTCTCCCACAAGAACCACTCGGCTGATTCTTCTTCAATATGCCCTTCCCCAACATGCAGTGTTTCCTTGATTGAATTAGCTCTCACACCAATATTTGCGTCTAGATCCTTTGCATTGAGGGCTATCTGAAAATGGCTGTGGCGCTGAAGTTGCCTGTGAATGTGGAGTTGTTGGCATGTGAAACCCGCATGTGGAGCATTCGTTTGTGTGGGATGCTCTACCAGGTTCATTCCTAGATAATGCACTCAAAGGGCACTAAGCATAGAGTGTGAAAACTGAGTTTCCTTGAGAGCTGCATGGAAGCCTGATGGTGTGTGAAGTTAGTGAGCCAAATGGAGTTGTTCTCCCACAAGAACCACTCGGCTGATTCTTCTTCAATATGCCCTTCCCCAACATGCAGTGTTTCCTTGATTGAATTAGCTCTCACACCAATATTTGCGTCTAGAGCCTTTGCATTGAGGGCTATATGAAACGGCTGTGGCGCTGAAGTTGCCTGTGAATGTGGAGTTGGTGGCATGTGAAACCCGCATGTGGAGCATTCGTTTGTGTGGGATGCTCTACCAGGTTCATTCCTAGATAATGCACTCAAAGGACACTAAGGCATAGAGTGTGAAAACTGAGTTCCTTGAGAGCTGCTTGGAAGCCTGATGGTGTGTGAAGTTAGTGAGCCAAATGAGTTGTTCTCCCACAAGATCCACTCGGCTGATTCTTCTTCAATATGCCCTTCACCAACATGCAGTGTTTCTTTGATTGAATTAGCTCTCACACCAATATTTGCGTCTAGAGCCTTTGCATTGAGGGCTATCTGAAAACGGCTGTGGCGCTGAAGTTGCCTGTGAATGTGGAGTTGGTGGCATGTGAAAACACGCATGTGGAGCATTCATTTGTGTGGGATGTTCTACCAGGTTCATTCCTAGATAATGCACTCAAAGGGCACTAAGCATAGAGTGAAAACTGAGTTTCCTTGAGAGCTGCTTGGAAGCCTGATGGTGTGTGAAGTTAGTGAGCCAAATGGAGTTGTTCTCCCACAAGAACCACTCGGCTGATTCTTCTTCAATATGCCCTTCCCCAACATGCAGTGTTTCCTTGATTGAATTAGCTCTCACACCAATATTTGCGTCTAGAGCCTTTGCATTGAGGGCTATCTGAAAACGGCTGTGGCGCTGAAGTTGCCTGTGAATGTGGAGTTGGCGGCATGTGAAACCCGCATGTGGAGCATTCGTTTGTGTGGGATGCTCTACGAGGTTCATTCCTAGATAATGCACTCAAAGGGCACTAAGCATAGAGTGTGAAAACTGAGTTTCCTTGAGAGCTGCTTGGAAGCCTGATGGTGTGTGAAGTTAGTGAGCCAAATGGAGTTGTTCTCCACAAGAACCACTCGGCTGATTCTTCTTCAATATGCCCTTCATCAACATGCAGTGTT
>NW_026698418.1:0-17865 GCF_030435755.1 Ochotona princeps
TAAGTATACTCACGTATACCTGCATATATATCTCTCTCTCTACGTCTGGCTGTTGTATGGAGCGTATAAGTATTGATATATGATATATATATGATATGAGGCAATAGGTGTCCCGTATGTATATATCATCCACCCATGCAGATATATAATTATGTTGCACACTTTATATATGTACATATATATATATATATGAATACATACAGGTATGTATGTATGTATCTATCTATATATATATATATATATACCTGTATACATACGGCTCTTGAATTTTTGTTTATGACTGGGGAGTGTGTGTGTGTGTGTTAAGTGGAGAGATGGTTTGATTGTATGCGAGTGTTCTTCACGATTACGCAGAATATATCTCTTTATACGGTTTGAAGAAGCTGCAGGGTTGATGCGACTGCCTGTTCAAACCCTTCGTCTTCTCTTATCTTCCCTCTGGCTTCGCATTGGAAACACACGAGTCGTAAGCGCGATCGATATATATATATACATATACATATATATATATATGCATATATATATATATACATATACATATATATATATATATGCATATATATATATATATATGCATATATATATATACATACATATATGTATATACATATACATATATATATGTATATTCGTAAGTATAGTAGCAAGTGTATTTACACTTTTGCTACTATTGTTAATAGTATAAGTATTACGAGGACTACTACTACGACTACACCGTACACAGTAGTACTGGTGTAGTAGTGTTGGCAGCAGCAGTAGTAGTAATAGTACTGGTAGTAGTAGTAGTAGTAGTACTATAGTAATGGTGGTTAGAAGGAGTAGTATTAGTAGTAGTAGTAGTGCGACGACTATTACTACCAGTTCTACTACTACTATAATTATTTATACTACACTATCCCCTTGTAGTAGTAATAGTAGTAGTAATACTACTAATACTGTTACCACCAACTGTACCAACACTACTACTCCTCCTTCTAACCACCATTACTACAGTACTACTACTACTACTACGACTACTACTACTACTGCTAGTGCGAGTACAGTTAATACCACTATTACTACTGCCAACACGACGACAACTACTACTACTACTACCACCAGTACTCTCTGGTATTTTCACCGCTAACATTACTAGTACTACTACTACTACTAATAGCGATACTACTACTACTACTGCTACTACTACTGCTACTACTAGTACTACTACCACTACTACTATTAGTGTTAGTAGAGTACGAGTACTACTACAGCTACCACTGCTAATACTACTGCTACTACCAATACGTCTACTGGTACCAATGCTAGTACTACTACTGCTACTACTACTACTACTACTATCACAACGACTATAAAACCTACTAGTACTACTACTACTACCACTACTACCAGTATTACTAGTGCTACTACGATCACCACTACTACTGCCACTACCAATACCTCTACTATTACAACTACTACCAATGCTATCACTAGTACTTCTCCACCTACTACTACTACTACAAACATACTACTAATATTACTGCTACGACTACTATCAGTATTACTAGTACTACCGCTCTCACAACGACTACTACTACTATTACAACTACCAATACGTCTGCCACAACCAATGCTATTACTAAAACTACTTCTACCCCTCGTACTATTACTGCTACTACTGCTACTATAAATACTACTAGCAAGACTCCTACTACTAGTACTACTCTGATTACCACAATCAGTACGGGTACTATATTTTTTTTGGTAGAAAAAAACCCAGCAGCAACGCGAAATAGCAAATGGAAAGCTTTCTGCTTACACGAGAATGTCCTTCTTACATTTCCCTCCTTTAATTGTCTTTTCCTTCATTCTCTCCTTTTCTCCCCTCCTCTCTTTCTTTCTCTATACCCTGTATCGAGACACTCTGCGTTTTTTCTTCCTCTCTCGCTCTCTCTCTCTTTCTGTTTTTCTCTTTCCGTGTATGTGTGCTTCTCACGTCATGTGAGTCGTCGTATCTCTCTTCCTCTCTTTCGTTAAGACACCACACGTATATTACATATCATCGAAAGCCTACTAATGCATGCGTATGCATGTGTGTGGGCCTGCAGCTAGAAGCAGAAAGAGAAAAATGGAGTGGCGGCTTGAATATGCTTAAGGGTGGCGCACTCGCCCCCTATTGTGTCTGCGAGTCATTTCTCTGTATTACTCTAATAGCCCATATATATATATATATATATGACAGACCACATAATATACACACATAATATTTATGTACATATATATATATATATATATATATATATATACGACAGACCACATAATATACACACATAATATTTATGTACATATATATTATATATATATCTACGACAGACCACATAATATACACACATAATGTTTATGTACATATATATATATATATATATATATATATATATATATATATGACAGACCACATAATATACACACATAATATTTATGTACATATAATATATAATATATAATAACATAATATACACACATAATATTTGTGTACGTATTCTCAAGAAGAAATAGTACATCTGCTTCTCTTCACCCTCCACATAGAACAATGTATATATCTATATATATATATATGTAATTGTGTACGTCTATGTACATATATACATGCTTTTGTATTCTCTCTCCTTCTGTTCCCGTTCTTCACTATCTCGTCTTTCCTCTTCTTCTTCTTCTTCCTTCTTTTTACATATCTCTCTCATGTAAACATATACATATGTATATGTGTATATAGTCTTTTGTATTTTCTCTCTTTGTCTGTTCCCGCTCTTTCTATTATCTCTTCGTTTCTCTTCTTCTTCTTCGTCTTTCAGTTAGCATTTTCGTGTTGTTTATTGATGGGCTCTTCCACACACGCTGGTGAACAGAGGGAATATGCCTCTCTATGCGTCGTGAATCGTGTCTACTTCCTACAGGACTGCGGCCTACGTGTTATTGCTCAAGCCCTCACCAAGACAGATACCTCGGAGCCTTTGAACGGGAGCAACACCGTCCAAGTACCTCTTTTTTGCCCCGGCTTTTCGTATCCCATTGCTGCATGTCCTGGTGTTGCTCTTGCACATAGCGGTGTTGCGAGTTGCAATACTTTCGCGGGTACTCTTTCACAGAACACGAAAGGAGAGACAGAAACAGCAACAGAGAAGAGGCAAAGGAAAAGCAGGCAAAGACAGATAGAGACACACAGGGAGCTACGGAGCGAGCGAAGAGGCAGAGCGAGAGTGACGAAAAAGATACAGCGAGAGAGGTGTAGACAGACAGGGAGAGAGAGAGAAGTCGAGGACAGGGAGTCGAGGACAGAAAGACAGACAGACAGGAAAAGGAAGGAGAGAGAGATAGGCAGAGAGCAAAAGAGAGCGATACCGAAAGAGAGAGATGAAGAGGTGGATAGGCAGGCAGACAGAAAGAAAGGAAGAGATACGTAGTGACAAAGAGAGAGGAAAAGAGATAAAGGGGGATGTACAGACAGATAGAGAGAAAGGAAGACATACGTAGACAAAAGGAGAGAAAGAGAGAGAGAAAGAGAAAGAAAGAAAGAGGGTGACAGACAAACAGACAAAGAGAAAGGAAGAGGTAGATAGACATAGAGAGACAATGAGAGGGATAGACAGACAGACAGACAGACGGAAGACAGAAAGAAAGGAAGGGATAGATAGATTTAAAGATAGAGAGAGTAAAGAAGAAGGAAGGAAAGAGAGAAAGGGAGGACTAGATAGTCATAAAAAGTGGTGACGGGTAGACAGGCAGAGCCAAAGAAAGAGATAGACAGACAGAGAGAAAAAGAGAGGAAGGGACGGTTTGACAGACAGACAGACAGACAGACAAGCAGAAAGAGAGAGGCAGAAAGGAAGAAGAAAAAGAGAAAGACGGAGTGAAAGCTGACGAGAGAGAGACAGAGAGAAAAAGAAGCAGACGCAAAACTAGAGAGGAACAGAGCGAAAGTGAGCTACGTAAAAGTAGGAAAGAGACACACACTACTCAGGGGCTCTACGAGAGGGAGAGAGAGAAAAGGAAGAAAAAGAAAGAAATCTTCTTCAGAAGCTTTCGTTACTGACAAGCACCATCCGACTAAGAGGGGATACCGTGTCACTCGTGTACGATATTCTGTTGTCGCTGCTTCTTCTTTCTCTGCCTCACTCACTGTGCATGCATCCTTTTCATAGGACAGAGGGCTGGAAATTCTTTCAGCATCGCTGCTGCCTCCTGCTGCTGCTGCCGCCTGCTGTTGCTGCCGTCTGCTGTTGCTGCTGCTTTTGCAGTGGTGTTGGTGGGGATAGTAGTACTGTTGCTGTTGTCTTCTTGTCAGTACTTCTGCTGCTTCAAGTGGGTTGCTGCTACTCGTGATGTCTCTGAGCAGATCGGGAGTACGGAGTGTAAGTGTCAGCCACCACCACCACCATGACGACGACGACCAGCATCACCACGTTTTTGTTTTGTGTTCTCACTGTTCTGTGTTTTCCCCCTGCTGCTTTTCTGCCTGCTTTCGCCTTTCATCACGCCCTCTCGTTCCCTACACATTTTGACAATCAGACGCATGCATAGAAAATCTGTACACACATATATGTAATATATAGGTAGGGCAACGCTAAATGTGCAACACACATATATGTATATACATATGTATATATGTATCAACCTCGCGTATATGAAAAACCTCTGTGGGTCATATATACTGATATACATATACAGATATATTTATATATATGTGTATAGATAGAGATATATACATATATCGCAACACTGCGTATATAAATAGTTTCTGTATATATATATATATATATATGTGACAACGCTGGTGTCAGTGGTGTGTCGCTTTCGTATGGCGGTAGCTAAAGCTACATTTTTCAATTATGAAGGCTCTACACACACCGTGAGGCAGTGTGTGTGTGTGTGTGTGTGTATGTATGCCACCTGGCCGTTATACTGCTGCTGGCTCCTTAACTTGCTGTAGCGGTTGCTGCTGTGCTGTTGGTGCTGTGCTACTGCCGTTGGTCTGCGAGTGCTGCTGCTGCTGCTGGTTCTGGTTCCACTGTGTTGTTACTGCTGCTATTACTCCAGCTACTTCTTCGTGTGTGTAGCTGCTGCTGTGCCGAGTTGTGCTGCTGTCGTTGTCTTGCGGCTATTGCTGCTGCTGCTCCTACCTCCACTGTTTTACTACCGCTGCCAGGAGTGGTACTCTTACTACTCCTCCTTCTCCTCCTTCTCCCTCTCCTCCTCCTCCTCCTCTTTTTTCTTGTTCTCTGTGTCAGGTCATCTTTCTGTGGTGCTGCTTCGCGTGCATTGCCGTTGCTGCAATGGTGGTGGTGCTGCTGGTCTGCTGCTGCTGCTGCACTTTGTGTCTCATGCAGGTACTCGCCGGGTGACGTATCACAAGCAGCTCGTTACGTCTGCAACTGTTGATGTATTGCAACGTCTTCTTAAGGACTTCCCGAGTGTTGCTCCTTCTCTCTCTAATATTCTAGTGAGACTTCAGACATTCCCCTCTCTTTTCTTAGTAGTGGCTAAAAAAACAGATGTCTGTGCGTGCACACCACCCAAGACGAAGAGAGGAGGACCAGTCACTACGTATTGATACGTGAAATTATAGAACTCGTTTTCTCTCTCTCTCTCTCTCTCTGTCACACATTAAGTAGGCATACACATTTAAACACCTGCACACATTTACACACAAACACACACAGACATCTTTGCACACTCAAACCCACACACATACACATACACACTTATACACGACTCTCATGTATATATGCCAAGCAGTCTCTGTATCGCCATCTGTTGTCGCTGTCCCAATGCTGGCCTACGGCACTCGATGTAAACAACTACCGCACTCTCACATATACATATATATATTATATATATAATATATATATATACATACATACATATACATATATATACGCATGTGCACACACATACACACAGAAAGAGAGACAGAGAGAGAGAAGTATACACACATCCGGAAAGACGTAATATGCATACACATACTGAAGCTCACATGCACGCACACATACACATACACATTCATACATACACACACACACACACATAGACATACATACGTTCTTATTAGAGGTGCAGGAATGTTGCGAAATCTTGTTTTATGTGCTCGAAAGACTTAACAACAGCAGCGCTTGTGGGCGGTAGCTCTTTACTTCTTCTAAATGCTAAACACATACGAATGGTGCTGCTCTGTAAGGATACACTATTGCTGCCTTTGTTTAGTGTGTTGCCACTATGCTAAACCCGAGAGTGTGAGCGAGAGTAGTTCTTTTGAATGCTGCTGCGAAAGAGGGTTCCACAGATTCTTCTGCTAGTGTTATGGATTATTACTGCTTCAGAACTACTACTCATATTACTACTAATGCTACTGCTGCTGCAATTATTATTATTGCTGTTAGTCCTGTTGAGCTATCGCTCTAATACGTACAAGAAAAGAGATATACAAACATAATGAACCGATTCTACAATAATAACTACTACTACTACTATCAGTATTACTGTTGCTACTACTACTACTACTTCCACTGGTACTTACTACTACTACTACTACCACAATTGCTAATACTAATCCTGCTACAACGAGTAATACTGAGGATCCTGCTACCAGTAGTAGTAGTAGTACTACTACTACTACTATTATTAGTATCACCAGTACTACTGCTACGTCTACCACTACTACTACAACAACTAGTACTGCTACTTGTAATACTAGTAGTACTACTGCTACGACTACTACTATTAGTGCTATTAGTTCTCTCAGTAGTAGTAGTACTACTACTACTATTACTACTACCAGTTCTACTGCTGCTGCTATTACTACTGCTACTGCCCGATTACCACCACTGCTACTGTTACACCCACTACTGGTACAACAACTAATACGACGGATAGTACTGCTAATACTACTAGTAGTAGTAGTACTACTACTGTCACTAGTACTACTGCCACTTTCACTACCGCTGCTACTACTACTACTACTACGACAGGTCGTACTGCTACGACAGCTATTATCACTGCTACTACTACTACTACTGCTACAACCACTTCTACTACCACTACTACTATCACCACTACCAGTACTACTACTACTACTATCACTACTACTATTAGTAGTATTACCAGTGCTACTACTATTACTAACTACTACAAATACGAGTGCTTGGAATGAAAGGTAAACTAGTACCGATATTACCAGGACTTGTACTACTAGTACTACTACCTTTCCTGCTGCTACTGCTACTACTACTTATATGAATACCACAACAACAGTAGTACTGATCGCACTACTACTACTACTAGTAGAAGAAGTAGTAGTAGTACAAGTACGACTGACGTCACTAGTATACACTTACTACTGCTACTCCGAATACTACTACTACTACTGATATCACTGCTACTACTACTAGTAGTAGAAGTAGTACTAGTAGTGCACGTAGAACTGCTACCCTTAGTAGTTTTAGTACTACTGCTACTACTCCGACTATCACTACTACTACAACCACACTACTGCTATCAATACTACTACTACTGCTACTACTACTACTACTGTTACTACCTTCACCAGTACTGTTGCGCTGTTGGTGGTGGTGGTGGTGATAGTTGCGTGTTTGTGTGTGTATGTGTGTGTGTGTCTTGGTTTTTTCTCTGTTGCAGAGTATAGAGGGAGGAGATGTGAGATCTGTCGCTGCCGGAAGACTCTTCACCGAAGACGAGGGAGGGTCCAAACCGCATGCAGTGGCTACGGCATTTGCTGCTGCGGTTGCACGGACTCCCTGCAGGAAGAGCAGATACATCTTTGGCCCCTACGCTTGGCTGAGTAGCGATGGTTCGTCTATTCTTTCAGCGGGAAAAGCAGTCAGTAGCAAGCTGTTCCTCTCGTTTTCTTGTCTGTCTCTCACTTGCTCTCTCTTTCCTGCTGTGTGTCTCTTTTACTCTACTCGTTCCTGCTGCGTCTCTCTATTACTTTACTCTTTCCTGCTGTGTGTCTCTTCTAGTCTACTCTTTCTCGCTGTGTGTCTTTTCTTCTCTTCCCGTTTTTCTCTATCTCTGGGTTTTCTCTCCTCTCTTTTTACTCTCACTTGCATGCCTAGACCATAAAACCAGTGGGGCGTCCGGAATTCGTGTAATAATACAACAGATATACTCGCGGGCCTTCACCTGATCATTAAGCCAGAATATATTTTCTTGGCGAAAGGCGAGCAATCAACAGTTGTGATTTTCTCTTCTTCTCCTGCTTCTGTTCGTCAGTGCATTTCTTCTCTTCGCTCTTCTCTCTTTTTATTACCTTCTCTTTCTCTTGCTCTTTCTACCCGCTACTACCTTCACACTGGAGATTTACTCGTAAGTCTCTCCGGTTTCTTTGCGTGACTTTCGCATGCACCATTTTCTCCAAAACACTTGCTCTCTCAATCTCTCTCTCTCGCGCGCGCGCTCTGTCGCTCTCTCGCTATTTCCTTTCCTTCTTTCACGTGCAAGACTTTCTCCTTCACACGCAATTCCTCTCGCTCTTTCTTTTGCATTTATCACCCGCACATGCTCTTTGGAACACTCTCTCTCTCTGTCTCTCTCTCTTTCTACTGCCTCATGCACCTGCAGGAGATAGTCTCAATCACTCTGACTTTTTCTCTAACTCTCCCTCTCTTTCTGTCTGTCTCATTCATTTTCTCGTTTTTGCCTGCGGAGCTGTGTATAGTACAGGTACTCGCTATCGAAATCTCTCTGTCAAGTCTCCCTGTTTTCAGCCCACGCAGATGTCTATATATCATTTTACACTGTCCTTCTGTGTCTCTCTCTTTCTTTTTCTCACAAATGCAGTCGTAGCTTGATAATGTACGCACACACACGCTGCAGTGCCGCTCGCATATGCCTCTGCTGGAGCAGAAATGGCTATGTTTTCAACTCTCTCTCTCTCTCTCTCTCTCTCTCTATATATATATATATATATATATATATGCCTCTGGTGGCGCACACATGTGTATGTGCATCACTCTCGTTCATATACATATATATACATATATATATATATGCCTCTGGTCGAGCAGACATGTATATGTGCCCTTCTTTCATATAAAAATAGACCCAGCACCATCGGAGCTCTAGACGTCTGTTGTGAGATGGAAGCACAAATACTTTTTTCCTGCACATGTGTATATAGAAACGTGTTTGTGTGTACGTCTGTGTAGTGACTATACATATATATGTATGTATGAATGCATGTATGCGCGTATGTGTGTATGTATGCTTGTATGAATCGCACAGGGACGGACAGAAACATAACCCTGCACATACGAGTGTGTGTACGTGTTCGACTTTGTGTGTATTTCTGTGTAGTATGTATGTATGCATGTATGTATGTACGTATGTGTCTGTCTGTCGGTCTCTCTGTATGTTCCACTACGTGAGTATGTCGTGTCCACGTACGTAGAGAGAGAGATATATATACATGTATATATACACGTATATATATATATATATATATATATATATATACGTGCATGTATTTGGAAGTGTAGATGATGAAGAAGAGGGCTCGGGGTTGAGGACGAGAGGCAGTCAGCGCTAAGGTGTTATATGTAAGACTTGTACGTGTTTGCATGAGTTCAAGTGAGGTATAGTACTTCTACAGCTTCACTGAAGTCGGTAGATATATGCACTACATACACATATTAAATAAATGTATGCATCCATATACATATATAGTGGAGCTTGCCTGGGGCTCGTATGTCCAGAAGTATATGATCAAGGCGTATAACATGAGAAGAGCTGCCTGCATATAAATATACGTATATATATCTGTCGAGGCGCCTTCCCTCCTGGGGCTATTATAGAGAGGAGCATCAAAGGTGAACATATATATATATATATATATATATATATATATATATATATATAGGTATGCATAAATATATATATATATATATAGGTATGTATAAATATATGTATATATATGTATATACATACCTCTATATAGAGAGAGAAGCAACATAAGTAAGATGTATATATATATATATTTGTATATAGATATGTATATATATATGTATAGACAAACCTATATAGAGAGCAGCACCATAAGTAAATTATTTATATTACTTATACACATATATGTATGAATGTATACACATACCTATATAGAGTGCAGCACCACACTTGAAATGATTATATATATATATACATATATACCTATATAGAGTGCAGCACCATGAATATAAAATATATATATACACATATGTATATACATAGATATGTACGCGCTCGCTTTACTGTGGACCACTTCAGGGAGTAGCAGCCTTGGTAGGACGTTCACTGGTTCGAATATATACATAGATACATATGTGTATAAATTTTTATATATATAAATTTAGACCTATATAGGAGAGTAGTTGAGAGATTGTGTACGTGAAAGAGCTAATGGGGAAGGCGTGTGTCTGTGAATAATGATACTAATAAGAGACTATATACAGCATGTACACAAAAAACAGAAGTCTCAGTAGTAAGGGTCATGCACATCAAGGGGTATATATGTATATATATACATATATATATAGAGAGAGAGAGAGAGGAAACTAAATAAGGCATTTAGACGTCTATGTATGTATATGTATGTATATATGTAAAGAATACCAGGTAAGCCATGCATGCGTGTAAGTATGCATATATATATATATATTTATGGAGTGAGGCATGTGTGGGAGCATACATTTGTATGTACATATATATGGAGACAGTTCCTGCCTCATGTATGCTTGTTTGTTTACATATATATGTATATGTATATACTTACACGCATACATGCCTTACTTAGTTTTCTTCACATATAGATATATATGTACACATATATATGGAGACAGCTCATTCATGCAGAGACCCTTGCTGAGGTGGTATGACGCGTGTGTTTTACGGAAGAAAAGCTGCGAGCTGCGCGTCATTGGAGAGATTGAAGACTTATCGTTCATGCTTGCATATGTATGTACTTATGCATACGCGTATACATATGTATATATGTATAGATACATAAATTGGTAGATGTATATATGTCTCTGTGTATACGTTCGTAGTGACCGTCTTGCCTATGCAGACAAAATATCTCTGACCAGCTATTAATAGAGAAGAATCTGTTTCATAGCAGTCCCTTTGATGATATAAGAGACTCTCTGCTGCTGCTGCTGTGGTTGGTGGTGCTGCTGGTGCTGGTGCTGCTGCTGTTGTTGTTGCAGCGCTGGAAGATATCGCGAAGATGGTCCGGACTGAGTGCAGCAGAGGCGCTCGCTCTTCTGATAAAACATATGCTCCTGGTGGTGTTGCAGCTCCTGCTACTGCTCCTCCTCCTCCTCGGGGAGGTGGGGGTGGTGGCGGTGTTAGGCGTAGTAAACATGCCAGTACTCACACTACGCCTGCTGCTGCTGGTGCTGCCGACGTTGCTGCTGCTGTTGTGGCCACATCAGTACGAGGGAATCAACAAGAGGGAGAGAAGAAAAAAGAAGAAGAGGAAGAAGAAGAAGAGGAAGGAGTAGAAGAAGAGGAAGCCGTTTTCGAAAGAATTGGGCGCAAGTATTTACTGGCTGCCACTGCGATCCCGGCGCTCAGACAGTTGTCTGTCAAAGGTAAGCAACGTCTCTTCTCTGCCACACCAGTTAACGACTCTCGCGTAAATGTACATACGTATAGATGTATAAATATATATATACATATGAGTATACGTCTGTGTATATGTGTGTATGTCAGGATGTATGTATGTATGTATGACAGTGTGTATGTTTGTATGTATGTCAGTACGTATGGATGTATGTATGTATGAATATGTGTGTGTGTGTGTGTATGTCAGTATATGTGTGTATGTGTTTGTATGTCAGTATGTATGAATGTCAGGATGTATGTATGTCAGTTTGTATATATGTATGTCGTTGTATGTACGTATGTATATATATGTATATGTATGCAGGTATGTGTATGAATGTGGATGGGTGGGTGGATGGATGTATGGATGTATGTGCGTGGATGGTGATCACGTGTATAATATGTGCCTCAGTAAGGGACTAAATGACTATGTAGTCTTTGTATATATGCACTTGTATGTTTCTTTCGGTGTGTGTATGTATTTGGTGGTATGTATATATATATAATATGTACCTCTGTGAGTGAGTACATATATATATATATACATATATATATATACATCTACCTTTGTACTCTAAATACATGAGTGGGTGCGTTTGCGTGTTTATATGTGTTTGTGTGTGTGTGTATATATGTGTACGTCTTCGGGTAATGATACTGCGTATTACGGTGTGTACGTATGTCAGTATATATATCTGTATAATCTACATATATATATATATATGGGCATGTGCGTATATATGTGTGTGTGTATGGCTGTGGATGGTGATAACGTGTATTCTACGTGCCTATGTGAATAATTGTATATGTGTCTGTGTCTTCAGCATATATATATATATACATACATACGTGCTTGCGGATGTGTGGTGTATGCGTGTGAGTGTATGTGTATGCATGTGCATGGGAGAGTTGTCATATCGGTTTATAATCAGAAGAACCCCTCTCATTCGATATACGCGCGCTCACCGTACGTTTCTATCAACTTTACGTAACTTACCCTGTACAGCAAATCTACCGGTATGTGTGCTATTATATCATTCTCTCCCTCTTGTTAGTAAGCCAGTGTATACACACAGAGAAAAACTGCACCGAAACTTTTCACTTCCTTCTTTCTTCAACATATACACCTTTGTTTGCTATATACACATCCAATAAATGCAATTTAAATCTATTCCTTCCTCTTCCCCCCACAGTATACGCGTCTGCTTGCTAGCAGCAGCTACTACTGCTACAACAGTAACAACAGCAGCAGCATCAGTAGCGAAAGTATGAAAGTGCTCCTTTACTACTGAAAAGGAAGAAGACGGTATGAGTCGACGTAGTATTAGTAGTAGTAGTAGTAGACGTAGTAGTAGTGGTAGTAGTAGTAGTGGTAATAGTAGTAGTGGTAGTGTTGGTAGTGAGAAGAATGGTCTGACTTTCTTTCTGCCTTTTCTCTTGATTCTTCTGAATGCAGCTGCGCGCCGTGTGTGGCTGAAGGCGTGCCGCTCTCTTTGTGGGTGTGTATATATGTATGTATATGTATGTATGTGTGCTTGTATATGTATGGATCGTATTTCTTCTTCTTCTTCTCCTTTTCCTTCCCCAGGCTTCTTCGACGTGTCCCTGGTACTTCCCAGCACCAGCAGTTTGTTCGAAGGAACTCGACCCGAATTTTCACGACAGCACTCGGCGTCCTTCAAGTTGATGAATGATTACAAGAGAAGTAGTACCACTACTAGTAGTAGCAGAGTAGGAGGAGGAGTAGAAGGTGTAGATAATGTTTACTCTGTTCTGGCCACCGCCCTCGCAGCCGACGCTCGCAGGGGAACGCCGCATGCACGACTCTGTTGCTCTTTGAACGTGTCCCTCGGGCAACGTGTGGTGTACATACACCCTCGTGGGGTCGTGGCTCAAGGAAGCAGAGGAACTGTTTGTGGATTATGTTCTGCTGACGGGACGATTCCTTTTTCACAGCGAACAGGGCATTCTCGCGGGCCACTACTACATATTTCTCTCTCTCCTGCTGCACTATCACGTGCAGCTGCTGCTATAGCAGCAACAGCAGCAGCAGCATTGGCAGCCACCGGAGGTGGCACAACCACCACCACCACCACTACCACCATGTTGTCCACTCAGTCTTCTCTGCCCTCTGCATGTACTCCGACAACTGCTCCTCTTTTAGTGCAAACGGGATCCTTAACTTCTGTTTCTACTACTGCTACTGGTACTGCCAGTACTACTAGTACTGTTGACATCGGGTCTCCTTTGTTTCACTATTCGCTCAAGCGCATTTGTGAAAATATTGGTGAAGTCTGGGATACATGGGAAGAAGAAGATGAAATTCAAATGCCTTTGCAAGAAACTCTCAACAATATAGTTGTTGAGATACTACTCGATCGCCCTCAACTTGGTAGGAGTCTTCTTCCTGTTCTTCTGTATCACCACCTATTTGTCCGAAAGCTAGTGTGTCATTCTGTTAGCAGCACTAGTAATAGGAGTAATAATAATGGTAGTAGTGGTAGTTAAAGTAATGCTAATAGTACTAGTAATAATACTCGTACGAGTAGTACTAGTGAAACTAATAGTAGTACTAGTAGTAGTAATAGTTATAGTAGTAGTGTAGGAGTCGTACTAGTACTAATAGCAGTAGTAATACTGCTGGTGTTGTAGTAGAAGTAATAGTTATAGTAGTAGTAGTAGTACTCGTCCTAATAGTAGTAGTAATAATTATAGTAGCAGTATCAGCACTGGTATTAGTAGTAGTGTTTCTACTACAGTGGTAATATAACTCAGAGTAACAGTGAAGATAGTAGTAATAGGAATAGTATATTGATGATATAATAGTATGGATTGTGCTTATTCTAAATTTAGAATAAGTAATCTGCTCCTAAAGTTGCGTGTTGGTGGTGGTGATAATGATGATATTTGTGGAGTCGTCATTGTGTAGATTCTCTCTGTGTATGCATGCGTCTGGTTCGTTTTCAGGAGGTGAATAGGGCGAGAGGGGGAGGGGCATGCAGGGAGGTTGTATATTTATTTCATGTCTCTTTTTTCCCTCTCTGTTTTGAGTCACTCGCTCTACGCATGCGCATGCATCTGCTTGGTTACTAGTCTTCGGGTCTCTCATTACTTCTCTTGAAGGTCTTCACTGCTGCTACCACTGCTACTGCTGCCAGTGGTGCGACTGCTACTGCTGGTGGTGCTGCTGCTGCTTGTTATTAGTGCGTCCACAACGTCTCTTATGATCAAACCCCACACATGTTATGAAAGACAAGCAAATGCGTGCATGCATAGAGCTAGAGAGAGACAAAGAAAGAGAGAGAGAGAGAAAAAGAAAGAGAGAGGAAAAGGAAGAGACAAAGGAAAAAAGAAAGAGAGGGAGAGAGAGAAGAGAGACATGCACTACTTATACAACCGCCCCGCATCTCCATCCCCCTCACCTCAGCTTCCTCCTCGAAGCTGTTGTTCTTGGTGCCTTGTCTACTATGTGTCTGAGAAAAAAAAAAAGATATTCCCTTCTGCCCCTTCTCTTTCTCTCATTTCTTCCCTTTCTCTTTTTCTCTCTCTTCTCTTTCTCTTTCTCTCTCTCTCTCTTCTCTTTCTCTCTCTCTTCTCTTTCTCTCTCTCTCTTCTCTTTCTCTTTCTCTCTCTTTTCTCCTCTTTCTCTTTTTCTCTCTCTTTTCTCCCCTTTCTCTTTTTCTCTCTCTTTTCTCCCCTTTCTCTTTTTCTCTTTCTTTTCTTCCCTTTCTCTTCTCTATTCTGTCTCTCTGGTGCAGATACATTGGAAAATATTGCCGCGGTTGCATGTACACTACGATTTGTGTCTCCACCGATACTGCATATACCTCTCAGGCTTCCTCACTCTCCTTCCTCATAAACATACTAGCATACATCTATACGTATATAGGTAGGTTTTACGTATATATAGGATATATGTACATATACATATATAAAGATAGATAAAATATATACAGATAGACAGGAAGATATAGACAGATACCAAAAAATTGAAATAGATAGGTAGATTTTGGTAGACTGTGCTACTAATGCATGTATAGTTATAGACTCTCAGTGTATATGGGCATGTTAGGCGGCTCTGCTGTAGGCTGTTAATACATATACATATACATATATGTATAGATATATAGATAGAAAGATACTGATAGAGAAAGATAGATAGATAGATATTGGTAGACTGTGCTGCTTATGCATGTACAGTTCCGAACCTCGATTGTATGTGGAGTGTAAGGCGACTCTGCTATGGGTTGTCGATACAATTACATATATATATAGAGAGAGAGAGAGATAGATAGATAGATAGATAGATAGATAGATAGAGATAGACACAGACAGGTCGATAGATATTGGCAGGCGTTTCATCTTCGTGCATGTATAGTTATGAACCTTCAGTGTATGTGGGCATGTAAGGCTGCTGGTGTCCACTGTGGAGTCAGAGCAGCGAGACACTTCTCCGCCCATGTGGTTGTTGCTGGTGTTGTTGCAGGAGTCGTTACGCGGGTAATTTGCACATGTTGTGTTGACTGTGGACTGTATAGTAGAAATGTTATAATCGCCTTTGCATGCTTCGTAAGCTGCTGGTAATATTCTCCTACACTCATGAAGCACCTGCTGTTGTTGCTGTGGGTTGTTAGTGGCTGCTCTTGCTGCTGCAGCTGGGACACCTGCTGCTGCTCCTGCTGCTGCTTTTTCTGTCTCTCTGGTGGTATACGCTCTGATGTTATTGGCTCTTCGTGTAAAGGTATTGAAATTTCTTCACGTTGTTCTTCTACGACTCATTTTTGCTCTCTCTTTGCCTTTTCACGTACATGTGTTTGGGGGACGATTCCTCTTCCTCTTACTTGACGAGTGTGTAGTAGTGAAAATAATACACCACTGCACTGAGGCGGTGCTGCTGCGCGAGGCTGCTGTTACTCCTGCGCTGCGCTAGTGCTGCGCTGAGGAGGTTTTTGTGTGGTACTCGTGGTGCTGTTGCTGCTGGTGCTGTTGTAGCTGGGAAAATGCTGGGGCCGTTGCTGCTGATGGTGCTGTCCATACTGCTCCTGTGCTCCTGACCCTGCAGTTGCTCCTGCTGCACTAATGCTGCGCTGAGGGGACTGTAAAGCGGATGGTGCTGCAGTTGTTGCTGTTGGTTTTACCACAGCTGGTGCACTTACGCTGTAACTATTGAGGAGTTCATAGCTGCTGGTGTTGCTGTCCATGCTGCTGCAGCTGGGCTGCTGAGCCTGCAGTTGCTCCTGCTGCGCTGCTGTTGCGCATATGTTACTGTAAAAAGCGGATGGTACTGCTGTTGCTGGAAATGTTGCGGCAGTTGCAGCTGAAGTGGCTGTGCTGCTGTTGCTGCTAATGACGCCGGTGATACGCTGCTGGTGGTGGTGCTGGTGCTGGTGCTGCTGCTAATGTCTGCTTTGTGTTGTTACAACTCGCCCCCCCCCCCCCCCCCCACGGATGCTGTTGTATCTCTAACGGCACCTGTCTGAAGCCGATGCTAATTTTGCTGCTGCTGCTTCTTCTTTGCTGTTGCTGTTGCTCTTGCGATTGCTTTTTTGCTGCTGTTGCTCCTGCGATTGCTTCTTTGCCGCTGTTGCCGCAGTTGCTTCTGCTGCTGCTGCTGCTGGAGCTGCTTCTTATTTTCCTTTCTCTGTTTACCATCCCCAGTGGTACCTCGTGTACCGCTTCCGACGAGCCATTCTCATATTTCGATATTAACTACAAATGTGTTGCAACAGAACCCCGCCTCTCCTCCACCATTCATTTCTCTGTTGCACATCGTCTTTCAGGTGCTGCTGCTGCAGCATTGCTGCTGTGATGGAATGTGTTCTCGATGTCACATGTTTGCAGGGGCGCAGTGCATGAACGGCCGGTTCTCGACGCTGCAGATTATTCGCGTGCCGTGCGTTCACCTCCTTCCGCTTGTCTCACCCCCTTCCCTCAAATCTTTGGCTGTACGTCTCTCTGGCATTTCTCTACGTTTTCTCTGTCATCACACGTAGACCAGAAAGTAACACGGATATATATAGTAGTCGTGCTGACTAAAGAGTCCTAAAAGGATTCTTCACCCCTCAGAAACGGGTGATTAATAATATGTCTCTCTATGCAATGTCACCTCAAAACGCTTTCTCCCTGCTGCTATATATATATATATATATATATATATGTAAAACCGTGAAACTCTTCCAAAATCTATGTATACATATGTTTATGTATATACATGTATATGTGTATATAGCATATTTG
>NW_026698419.1:0-62099 GCF_030435755.1 Ochotona princeps
TGTGAAAACTGAGTTTCCTTGAGAGCTGCTTGGAAGCCTGATGGTGTGTGAAGTTAGTGAGCCAAATGGAGTTGTTCTCCCACAAGAACCACTCGGCTGATCCTTCTTCAATATGCCCTTCACCAACATGCAGTGTTTCCTTGATTGAATTAGCTCTCACACCAATATTTGCGTCTATAGCCTTTGCATTGAGGGCTATCTGAGAACGGCTGTGGCGATGAAGTTGCCTGTGAATGTGGAGTTGGTGGCATGTGAAACCCGCATGTGTAGCATTCGTTTGTGTGGGATGCTCTACGAGGTTCATTCCTAGATAATACATGCAAAGGGCACTAAGCATAGAGTGTGAAAACTGAGTTTCCTTGAGAGCTGCTTGGAAGCCTGATGGTGTGTGAAGTTAGTGAGCCAAATGGAGTTGTTCTCCCACAAGAACCACTCGGCTGATCCTTCTTCAATATGCCCTTCACCAACATGCAGTGTTTCCTTGATTGAATTAGCTCTCACACCAATATTTGCGTCTAGAGCCTTTGCATTGAGGGCTATCTGAGAACGGCTGTGGCGCTGAAGTTGCCTGTGAATGTGGAGTTGGTGGCATGTGAAACCCGCATGTGTAGCATTCGTTTGTGTGGGATGCTCTACCAGGTTCATTCCTAGATAATGCACTCAAAGGGCACTAAGCATAGAGTGTGAAAACTGAGTTTCCTTAAGAGCTGCTTGGAAGCCTGATGGTGTGTGAAGTTAGTGAGCCAAATGGAGTTGTTCTCCCACAAGAACCACTCGGCTGATCCTTCTTCAATATGCCCTTCACCAACATGCAGTGTTTTCTTGATTGAATTAGCTCTCACACCAATATTTGCGTAAGAGCCTTTGCATTGAGGGCTATCTGAAAATGGCTGTGGCGCTGATGTTGCCTGTGAATGTGGAGTTGGTGGCATGTGAAACCTGCATGTAGAGCATTCGTTTGTGTGGGATGCTCTACCAGGTTCATTCCTAGATAATGCACTCAAAGGGCACTAAGCATAGAGTGTGAAAACTGAGTTTCCTTGAGAGCTGCTTGGAAGCCTGATGGTGTGTGAAGTTAGTGAGCCAAATGGAGTTGTTCTCCCACAAGAACCACTCGGCTGATCCTTCTTCAATATGCCCTTCACCAACATGCAGTGTTTCCTTGATTGAATTAGCTCTCACACCAATATTTGCGTCTAGAGCCTTTGCATTGAGGGCTATCTGAAAACGGCTGTGGCGCTGAAGTTGCCTGTGAATGTGGAGTTGGTGGCATGTGAAACCCGCATGTGGAGCATTCGTTTGTGTGGGATGCTCTACCAGGTTCATTCCTAGATAATACATTCAAAGGGCACTAAACATAGAGTGTGAAAACTGAGTTTCCTTGAGAGCTGCTTGGAAGCCTGATGGTGTGTGAAGTTAGTGAGCCAAATGGAGTTGTTCTCCCACAAGAACCACTCGGCTGATCCTTCTTCAATATGCCCTTCACCAACATGCAGTGTTTCCTTGATTGAATTAGCTCTCACACCAATATTTGCGTCTAGAGCCTTTGCATTGAGGGCTATCTGAAAACGGCTGTGGCGCTGAAGTTGCCTGTGAATGTGGAGTTGGTGGCATGTGAAACCCGCATGTGGAGCATTCGTTTGTGTGGGATGCTCTACCAGGTTCATTCCTAGATAATGCACTCAAAGGGCACTAAGCATAGAGTGTGAAAACTGAGTTTCCTTGAGAGCTGCTTGGAAGCCTGATGGTGTGTGAAGTTAGTGAGCCAAATGGAGTTGTTCTCCCACAAGAACCACTCGGCTGATCCTTCTTCAATATGCCCTTCACCAACATGCAGTGTTTTCTTGATTGAATTAGCTCTCACACCAATATTTGCGTCTAGAGCCTTTGCATTGAGGGCTATCTGAAAATGGCTGTGGCGCTGAAGTTGCCTGTGAATGTGGAGTTGGTGGCATGTGAAACCCGCATGTGGAGCATTCGTTTGTGTGGGATGCTCTACCAGGTTCATTCCTAGATAATGCACTCAAAGGGCACTAAGCATAGAGTGTGAAAACTGAGTTTCCTTGAGAGCTGCTTGGAAGCCTGATGGTGTGTGAAGTTAGTGAGCCAAATGGAGTTGTTCTCCCACAAGAACCACTCGGCTGATCCTTCTTCAATATGCCCTTCACCAACATGCAGTGTTTCCTTGATTGAATTAGCTCTCACACCAATATTTGCGTCTAGAGCCTTTGCATTGAGGGCTATCTGAAAACGGCTGTGGCGCTGAAGTTGCCTGTGAATGTGGAGTTGGTGGCATGTGAAACCCGCATGTGGAGCATTCGTTTGTGTGGGATGCTCTACCAGGTTCATTTCAGTCCTAGCCATACAAAGGGCACTAAGCATAGAGTGTGAAAACTGAGTTTCCTTGAGAGCTGCTTGGAAGCCTGATGGTGTGTGAAGTTAGTGAGCCAAATGGAGTTGTTCTCCCACAAGAACCACTCGGCTGATCCTTCTTCAATATGCCCTTCACCAACATGCAGTGTTTCCTTGATTGAATTAGCTCTCACACCAATATTTGCGTCTAGAGCCTTTGCATTGAGGGCTATCTGAAAACGGCTGTGGCGCTGAAGTTGCCTGTGAATGTGGAGTTGGTGGCATGTGAAACCCGCATGTGGAGCATTCGTTTGTGTGGGATGCTCTACCAGGTTCATTCCTAGATAATGCACTCAAAGGGCACTAAGCATAGAGTGTGAAAACTGAGTTTCCTTGAGAGCTGCTTGGAAGCCTGATGGTGTGTGAAGTTAGTGAGCCAAATGGAGTTGTTCTCCCACAAGAACCACTCGGCTGATCCTTCTTCAATATGCCCTTCACCAACATGCAGTGTTTCCTTGATTGAATTAGCTCTCACACCAATATTTGCGTCTAGAGCCTTTGCATTGAGGGCTATCTGAAAATGGCTGTGGCGCTGAAGTTGCCTGTGAATGTGGAGTTGGTGGCATGTGAAACCCGCATGTGGAGCATTCGTTTGTGTGGGATGCACTACCAGGTTCATTCCTAGATAATACATTCAAAGGGCACTAAACATAGAGTGTGAAAACTGAGTTTCCTTGAGAGCTGCTTGGAAGCCTGATGGTGTGTGAAGTTAGTGAGCCAAATGGAGTTGTTCTCCCACAAGAACCACTCGGCTGATCCTTCTTCAATATGCCCTTCACCAACATGCAGTGTTTCCTTGATTGAATTAGCTCTCACACCAATATTTGCGTCTAGAGCCTTTGCATTGAGGGCTATCTGAAAACGGCTGTGGCACTGAAGTTGCCTGTGAATGTGGAGTTGGTGGCATGTGAAACCCGCATGTGGAGCATTCGTTTGTGTGGGATGCTCTACCAGGTTCATTTCAGTCCTAGCCATACAAAGGGCACTAAGCATAGAGTGTGAAAACTGAGTTTCCTTGAGAGCTGCTTGGAAGCCTGATGGTGTGTGAAGTTAGTGAGCCAAATGGAGTTGTTCTCCCACAAGAACCACTCGGCTGATCCTTCTTCAATATGCCCTTCACCAACATGCAGTGTTCCCTTGATTGAATTAGCTCTCACACCAATATTTGCGTCTAGAGCCTTTGCATTGAGGGCTATCTGAAAACGGCTGTGGCGCTGAAGTTGCCTGTGAATGTGGAGTTGGTGGCATGTGAAACCCGCATGTGGAGCATTCGTTTGTGTGGGATGCTCTACCAGGTTCATTCCTAGATAATGCACTCAAAGGGCACTAAGCATAGAGTGTGAAAACTGAGTTTCCTTAAGAGCTGCTTGGAAGCCTGATGGTGTGTGAAGTTAGTGAGCCAAATGGAGTTGTTCTCCCACAAGAACCACTCGGCTGATCCTTCTTCAATATGCCCTTCACCAACATGCAGTGTTTCCTTGATTGAATTAGCTCTCACACCAATATTTGCGTCTAGAGCCTTTGCATTGAGGGCTATCTGAAAACAGCTGCGGCGCTGAAGTTGCCTGTGAATGTGAAGTTGGTGGCATGTGAAACCCGCATGTGGAGCATTCGTTTGTGTGGGATGCTCTACCAGGTTCATTCCTAGATAATGCACTCAAAGGGCACTAAGCATAGAGTGTGAAAACTGGGTTTCCTTGAGAGCTGCTTGGAAGCCTGATGGTGTGTGAAGTTAGTGAGCCAAATGGAGTTGTTCTCCCACAAGAACCACTCGGCTGATCCTTCTTCAATATGCCCTTCACCAACATGCAGTGTTTCTTGATTGAATTAGCTCTCACACCAATATTTGCGTCTAGAGCCTTTGCATTGAGGGCTATCTGAAAACGGCTGTGGCGCTGAAGTTGCCTGTGAATGTGGAGTTGGTGGCATGTGAAACCCGCATGTGGAGCATTCGTTTGTGTGGGATGCTCTACCAGGTTCATTCCTAGATAATGCACTCAAAGGGCACTAAGCATAGAGTGTGAAAACTGAGTTTCCTTGAGAGCTGCTTGGAAGCCTGATGGTGTGTGAAGTTAGTGAGCCAAATGGAGTTGTTCTCCCACAAGAACCACTCGGCTGATCCTTCTTCAATATGCCCTTCACCAACATGCAGTGTTTCCTTGATTGAATTAGCTCTCACACCAATATTTGCGTCTAGAGCCTTTGCATTGAGGGCTATCTGAAAACGGCTGTGGCGCTGAAGTTGCCTGTGAGTGTGGAGTTGGTGGCATGTGAAACCCGCATGTGGAGCATTCGTTTGTGTGGGATGCTCTACCAGGTTCATTCCTAGATAATGCACTCAAAGGGCACTAAGCATAGTGTGTGAAAACTGAGTTTCCTTGAGAGCTGCTTGGAAGCCTGATGGTGTGTGAAGTTAGTGAGCCAAATGGAGTTGTTCTCCCACAAGAACCACTCGGCTGATCCTTCTTCAATATGCCCTTCACCAACATGCAGTGTTTCCTTGATTGAATTAGCTCTCACACCAATATTTGCGTCTAGAGCCTTTGCATTGAGGGCTATCTGAAAACGGCTGTGGCGCTGAAGTTGCCTGTGAATGTGGAGTTGGTGGCATGTGAAACCCGCATGTGTAGCATTCGTTTGTGTGGGATGCTCTACGAGGTTCATTCCTAGATAATACATGCAAAGGGCACTAAGCATAGAGTGTGAAAACTGAGTTTCCTTGAGAGCTGCTTGGAAGCCTGATGGTGTGTGAAGTTAGTGAGCCAAATGGAGTTGTTCTCCCACAAGAACCACTCGGCTGATCCTTCTTCAATATGCCCTTCACCAACATGCAGTGTTTCCTTGATTGAATTAGCTCTCACACCAATATTTGCGTCTAGAGCCTTTGCATTGAGGGCTATCTGAGAACGGCTGTGGCGCTGAAGTTGCCTGTGAATGTGGAGTTGGTGGCATGTGAAACCCGCATGTGTAGCATTCGTTTGTGTGGGATGCTCTACCAGGTTCATTCCTAGATAATGCACTCAAAGGGCACTAAGCATAGAGTGTGAAAACTGAGTTTCCTTAAGAGCTGCTTGGAAGCCTGATGGTGTGTGAAGTTAGTGAGCCAAATGGAGTTGTTCTCCCACAAGAACCACTCGGCTGATCCTTCTTCAATATGCCCTTCACCAACATGCAGTGTTTTCTTGATTGAATTAGCTCTCACACCAATATTTGCGTAAGAGCCTTTGCATTGAGGGCTATCTGAAAATGGCTGTGGCGCTGATGTTGCCTGTGAATGTGGAGTTGGTGGCATGTGAAACCCGCATGTAGAGCATTCGTTTGTGTGGGATGCTCTACCAGGTTCATTCCTAGATAATGCACTCAAAGGGCACTAAGCATAGAGTGTGAAAACTGAGTTTCCTTGAGAGCTGCTTGGAAGCCTGATGGTGTGTGAAGTTAGTGAGCCAAATGGAGTTGTTCTCCCACAAGAACCACTCGGCTGATCCTTCTTCAATATGCCCTTCACCAACATGCAGTGTTTCCTTGATTGAATTAGCTCTCACACCAATATTTGCGTCTAGAGCCTTTGCATTGAGGGCTATCTGAAAACGGCTGTGGCGCTGAAGTTGCCTGTGAATGTGGAGTTGGTGGCATGTGAAACCCGCATGTGGAGCATTCGTTTGTGTGGGATGCTCTACCAGGTTCATTCCTAGATAATGCACTCAAAGGGCACTAAGCATAGAGTGTGAAAACTGAGTTTCCTTGAGAGCTGCTTGGAAGCCTGATGGTGTGTGAAGTTAGTGAGCCAAATGGAGTTGTTCTCCCACAAGAACCACTCGGCTGATCCTTCTTCAATATGCCCTTCACCAACATGCAGTGTTTCCTTGATTGAATTAGCTCTCACACCAATATTTGCATCTAGAGCCTTTGCATTGAGGGCTATCTGAAAACGGCTGTGGCGCAGAAGTTGCCTGTGAATGTGGAGTTGGTGGCATGTGAAACCCGCATGTGGAGCATTCGTTTGTGTGGGATGCTCTACCAGGTTCATTTCAGTCCTAGCCATACAAAGGGCACTAAGCATAGAGTGTGAAAACTGAGTTTCCTTGAGAGCTGCTTGGAAGCCTGATGGTGTGTGAAGTTAGTGAGCCAAATGGAGTTGTTCTCCCACAAGAACCACTCGGCTGATCCTTCTTCAATATGCCCTTCACCAACATGCAGTGTTTCCTTGATTGAATTAGCTCTCACACCAATATTTGCGTCTAGAGCCTTTGCATTGAGGGCTATCTGAAAACGGCTGTGGCGCTGAAGTTGCCTGTGAATGTGGAGTTGGTGGCATGTGAAACCCGCATGTGGAGCATTCGTTTGTGTGGGATGCTCTACCAGGTTCATTCCTAGATAATACATTCAAAGGGCACTAAACATAGAGTGTGAAAACTGAGTTTCCTTGAGAGCTGCTTGGAAGCCTGATGGTGTGTGAAGTTAGTGAGCCAAATGGAGTTGTTCTCCCACAAGAACCACTCGGCTGATCCTTCTTCAATATGCCCTTCACCAACATGCAGTGTTTCCTTGATTGAATTAGCTCTCACACCAATATTTGCGTCTAGAGCCTTTGCATTGAGGGCTATCTGAAAACGGCTGTGGCGCTGAAGTTGCCTGTGAATGTGGAGTTGGTGGCATGTGAAACCCGCATGTGGAGCATTCGTTTGTGTGGGATGCTCTACCAGGTTCATTCCTAGATAATGCACTCAAAGGGCACTAAGCATAGAGTGTGAAAACTGAGTTTCCTTGAGAGCTGCTTGGAAGCCTGATGGTGTGTGAAGTTAGTGAGCCAAATGGAGTTGTTCTCCCACAAGAACCACTCGGCTGATCCTTCTTCAATATGCCCTTCACCAACATGCAGTGTTTCCTTGATTGAATTAGCTCTCACACCAATATTTGCGTCTAGAGCCTTTGCATTGAGGGCTATCTGAAAACGGCTGTGGCGCTGAAGTTGCCTGTGAATGTGGAGTTGGTGGCATGTGAAACCCGCATGTGGAGCATTCGTTTGTGTGGGATGCTCTACCAGGTTCATTCCTAGATAATGCACTCAAAGGGCACTAAGCATAGAGTGTGAAAACTGAGTTTCCTTGAGAGCTGCTTGGAAGCCTGATGGTGTGTGAAGTTAGTGAGCCAAATGGAGTTGTTCTCCCACAAGAACCACTCGGCTGATCCTTCTTCAATATGCCCTTCACCAACATGCAGTGTTTCCTTGATTGAATTAGCTCTCACACCAATATTTGCGTCTAGAGCCTTTGCATTGAGGGCTATCTGAAAACGGCTGTGGCGCTGAAGTTGCCTGTGAATGTGGAGTTGGTGGCATGTGAAACCCGCATGTGGAGCATTCGTTTGTGTGGGATGCTCTACCAGGTTCATTTCAGTCCTAGCCATACAAAGGGCACTAAGCATAGAGTGTGAAAACTGAGTTTCCTTGAGAGCTGCTTGGAAGCCTGATGGTGTGTGAAGTTAGTGAGCCAAATGGAGTTGTTCTCCCACAAGAACCACTCGGCTGATCCTTCTTCAATATGCCCTTCACCAACATGCAGTGTTTCCTTGATTGAATTAGCTCTCACACCAATATTTGCGTCTAGAGCCTTTGCATTGAGGGCTATCTGAAAACGGCTGTGGCGCTGAAGTTGCCTGTGAATGTGGAGTTGGTGGCATGTGAAACCCGCATGTGGAGCATTCGTTTGTGTGGGATGCTCTACCAGGTTCATTCCTAGATAATGCACTCAAAGGGCACTAAGCATAGAGTGTGAAAACTGAGTTTCCTTGAGAGCTGCTTGGAAGCCTGATGGTGTGTGAAGTTAGTGAGCCAAATGGAGTTGTTCTCCCACAAGAACCACTCGGCTGATCCTTCTTCAATATGCCCTTCACCAACATGCAGTGTTTCCTTGATTGAATTAGCTCTCACACCAATATTTGCGTCTAGAGTCTTTGCATTGAGGGCTATCTGAAAACGGCTGTGGCGCTGAAGTTGCCTGTGAATGTGGAGTTGGTGGCATGTGAAACCCGCATGTGGAGCATTCGTTTGTGTGGGATGCTCTACCAGGTTCATTCCTAGATAATACATTCAAAGGGCACTAAACATAGAGTGTGAAAACTGAGTTTCCTTGAGAGCTGCTTGGAAGCCTGATGGTGTGTGAAGTTAGTGAGCCAAATGGAGTTGTTCTGCCACAAGAACCACTCGGCTGATCCTTCTTCAATATGCCCTTCACCAACATGCAGTGTTTCCTTGATTGAATTAGCTCTCACACCAATATTTGCGTCTAGAGCCTTTGCATTGAGGGCTATCTGAAAACGGCTGTGGCGCAGAAGTTGCCTGTGAATGTGGAGTTGGTGGCATGTGAAACCCGCATGTGGAGCATTCGTTTGTGTGGGATGCTCTACCAGGTTCATTTCAGTCCTAGCCATACAAAGGGCACTAAGCATAGAGTGTGAAAACTGAGTTTCCTTGAGAGCTGCTTGGAAGCCTGATGGTGTGTGAAGTTAGTGAGCCAAATGGAGTTGTTCTCCCACAAGAACCACTCGGCTGATCCTTCTTCAATATGCCCTTCACCAACATGCAGTGTTTCCTTGATTGAATTAGCTCTCACACCAATATTTGCGTCTAGAGCCTTTGCATTGAGGGCTATCTGAAAACGGCTGTGGCGCTGAAGTTGCCTGTGAATGTGGAGTTGGTGGCATGTGAAACCCGCATGTGGAGCATTCGTTTGTGTGGGATGCTCTACCAGGTTCATTCCTAGATAATGCACTCAAAGGGCACTAAGCATAGAGTGTGAAAACTGAGTTTCCTTGAGAGCTGCTTGGAAGCCTGATGGTGTGTGAAGTTAGTGAGCCAAATGGAGTTGTTCTCCCACAAGAACCACTCGGCTGATCCTTCTTCAATATGCCCTTCACCAACATGCAGTGTTTCCTTGATTGAATTAGCTCTCACACCAATATTTGCGTCTAGAGCCTTTGCATTGAGGGCTATCTGAAAATGGCTGTGGCGCTGAAGTTGCCTGTGAATGTGGAGTTGGTGGCATGTGAAACCCGCATGTGGAGCATTCGTTTGTGTGGGATGCTCTACCAGGTTCATTCCTAGATAATGCACTCAAAGGACACTAAGCATAGAGTGTGAAAACTGAGTTTCCTTGAGAGCTGCTTGGAAGCCTGATGGTGTGTGAAGTTAGTGAGCCAAATGGAGTTGTTCTCCCACAAGAACCACTCGGCTGATCCTTCTTCAATATGCCCTTCACCAACATGCAGTGTTTCCTTGATTGAATTAGCTCTCACACCAATATTTGCGTCTAGAGCCTTTGCATTGAGGGCTATCTGAAAACGGCTGTGGCGCTGAAGTTGCCTGTGAATGTGGAGTTGGTGGCATGTGAAACCCGCATGTGGAGCATTCGTTTGTGTGGGATGCTCTACCAGGTTCATTTCAGTCCTAGCCGTACAAAGGGCACTAAGCATAGAGTGTGAAAACTGAGTTTCCTTGAGAGCTGCTTGGAAGCCTGATGGTGTGTGAAGTTAGTGAGCCAAATGGAGTTGTTCTCCCACAAGAACCACTCGGCTGATCCTTCTTCAATATGCCCTTCACCAACATGCAGTGTTTCCTTGATTGAATTAGCTCTCACACCAATATTTGCGTCTAGAGCCTTTGCATTGAGGGCTATCTGAAAACGGCTGTGGCGCTGAAGTTGCCTGTGAATGTGGAGTTGGTGGCATGTGAAACCCGCATGTGGAGCATTCGTTTGTGTGGGATGCTCTACCAGGTTCATTCCTAGATAATGCACTCAAAGGGCACTAAGCATAGAGTGTGAAAACTGAGTTTCCTTAAGAGCTGCTTGGAAGCCTGATGGTGTGTGAAGTTAGTGAGCCAAATGGAGTTGTTCTCCCACAAGAACCACTCGGCTGATCCTTCTTCAATATGCCCTTCACCAACATGCAGTGTTTCCTTGATTGAATTAGCTCTCACACCAATATTTGCGTCTAGAGCCTTTGCATTGAGGGCTATCTGAAAACAGCTGCGGCGCTGAAGTTGCCTGTGAATGTGAAGTTGGTGGCATGTGAAACCCGCATGTGGAGCATTCGTTTGTGTGGGATGCTCTACCAGGTTCATTCCTAGATAATGCACTCAAAGGGCACTAAGCATAGAGTGTGAAAACTGGGTTTCCTTGAGAGCTGCTTGGAAGCCTGATGGTGTGTGAAGTTAGTGAGCCAAATGGAGTTGTTCTCCACAAGAACCACTCGGCTGATCCTTCTTCAATATGCCCTTCACCAACATGCAGTGTTTCTTGATTGAATTAGCTCTCACACCAATATTTGCGTCTAGAGCCTTTGCATTGAGGGCTATCTGAAAACGGCTGTGGCGCTGAAGTTGCCTGTGAATGTGGAGTTGGTGGCATGTGAAACCCGCATGTGGAGCATTCGTTTGTGTGGGATGCTCTACCAGGTTCATTCCTAGATAATGCACTCAAAGGGCACTAAGCATAGAGTGTGAAAACTGAGTTTCCTTGAGAGCTGCTTGGAAGCCTGATGGTGTGTGAAGTTAGTGAGCCAAATGGAGTTGTTCTCCCACAAGAACCACTCGGCTGATCCTTCTTCAATATGCCCTTCACCAACATGCAGTGTTTCCTTGATTGAATTAGCTCTCACACCAATATTTGCGTCTAGAGCCTTTGCATTGAGGGCTATCTGAAAACGGCTGTGGCGCTGAAGTTGCCTGTGAGTGTGGAGTTGGTGGCATGTGAAACCCGCATGTGGAGCATTCGTTTGTGTGGGATGCTCTACCAGGTTCATTCCTAGATAATGCACTCAAAGGGCACTAAGCATAGTGTGTGAAAACTGAGTTTCCTTGAGAGCTGCTTGGAAGCCTGATGGTGTGTGAAGTTAGTGAGCCAAATGGAGTTGTTCTCCCACAAGAACCACTCGGCTGATCCTTCTTCAATATGCCCTTCACCAACATGCAGTGTTTCCTTGATTGAATTAGCTCTCACACCAATATTTGCGTCTAGAGCCTTTGCATTGAGGGCTATCTGAAAACGGCTGTGGCGCTGAAGTTGCCTGTGAATGTGGAGTTGGTGGCATGTGAAACCCGCATGTGTAGCATTCGTTTGTGTGGGATGCTCTACGAGGTTCATTCCTAGATAATACAAGCAAAGGGCACTAAGCATAGAGTGTGAAAACTGAGTTTCCTTGAGAGCTGCTTGGAAGCCTGATGGTGTGTGAAGTTAGTGAGCCAAATGGAGTTGTTCTCCCACAAGAACCACTCGGCTGATCCTTCTTCAATATGCCCTTCACCAACATGCAGTGTTTCCTTGATTGAATTAGCTCTCACACCAATATTTGCGTCTAGAGCCTTTGCATTGAGGGCTATCTGAGAACGGCTGTGGCGCTGAAGTTGCCTGTGAATGTGGAGTTGGTGGCATGTGAAACCCGCATGTGTAGCATTCGTTTGTGTGGGATGCTCTACCAGGTTCATTCCTAGATAATGCACTCAAAGGGCACTAAGCATAGAGTGTGAAAACTGAGTTTCCTTAAGAGCTGCTTGGAAGCCTGATGGTGTGTGAAGTTAGTGAGCCAAATGGAGTTGTTCTCCCACAAGAACCACTCGGCTGATCCTTCTTCAATATGCCCTTCACCAACATGCAGTGTTTCTTGATTGAATTAGCTCTCACACCAATATTTGCGTAAGAGCCTTTGCATTGAGGGCTATCTGAAAATGGCTGTGGCGCTGATGTTGCCTGTGAATGTGGAGTTGGTGGCATGTGAAACCCGCATGTAGAGCATTCGTTTGTGTGGGATGCTCTACCAGGTTCATTCCTAGATAATGCACTCAAAGGGCACTAAGCATAGAGTGTGAAAACTGAGTTTCCTTGAGAGCTGCTTGGAAGCCTGATGGTGTGTGAAGTTAGTGAGCCAAATGGAGTTGTTCTCCCACAAGAACCACTCGGCTGATCCTTCTTCAATATGCCCTTCACCAACATGCAGTGTTTCCTTGATTGAATTAGCTCTCACACCAATATTTGCGTCTAGAGCCTTTGCATTGAGGGCTATCTGAAAACGGCTGTGGCGCTGAAGTTGCCTGTGAATGTGGAGTTGGTGGCATGTGAAACCCGCATGTGGAGCATTCGTTTGTGTGGGATGCTCTACCAGGTTCATTCCTAGATAATGCACTCAAAGGGCACTAAGCATAGAGTGTGAAAACTGAGTTTCCTTGAGAGCTGCTTGGAAGCCTGATGGTGTGTGAAGTTAGTGAGCCAAATGGAGTTGTTCTCCCACAAGAACCACTCGGCTGATCCTTCTTCAATATGCCCTTCACCAACATGCAGTGTTTCCTTGATTGAATTAGCTCTCACACCAATATTTGCATCTAGAGCCTTTGCATTGAGGGCTATCTGAAAACGGCTGTGGCGCAGAAGTTGCCTGTGAATGTGGAGTTGGTGGCATGTGAAACCCGCATGTGGAGCATTCGTTTGTGTGGGATGCTCTACCAGGTTCATTTCTAGTCCTAGCCATACAAAGGGCACTAAGCATAGAGTGTGAAAACTGAGTTTCCTTGAGAGCTGCTTGGAAGCCTGATGGTGTGTGAAGTTAGTGAGCCAAATGGAGTTGTTCTCCCACAAGAACCACTCGGCTGATCCTTCTTCAATATGCCCTTCACCAACATGCAGTGTTTCCTTGATTGAATTAGCTCTCACACCAATATTTGCGTCTAGAGCCTTTGCATTGAGGGCTATCTGAAAACGGCTGTGGCGCTGAAGTTGCCTGTGAATGTGGAGTTGGTGGCATGTGAAACCCGCATGTGGAGCATTCGTTTGTGTGGGATGCTCTACCAGGTTCATTCCTAGATAATACATTCAAAGGGCACTAAACATAGAGTGTGAAAACTGAGTTTCCTTGAGAGCTGCTTGGAAGCCTGATGGTGTGTGAAGTTAGTGAGCCAAATGGAGTTGTTCTCCCACAAGAACCACTCGGCTGATCCTTCTTCAATATGCCCTTCACCAACATGCAGTGTTTCCTTGATTGAATTAGCTCTCACACCAATATTTGCGTCTAGAGCCTTTGCATTGAGGGCTATCTGAAAACGGCTGTGGCGCTGAAGTTGCCTGTGAATGTGGAGTTGGTGGCATGTGAAACCCGCATGTGGAGCATTCGTTTGTGTGGGATGCTCTACCAGGTTCATTCCTAGATAATGCACTCAAAGGGCACTAAGCATAGAGTGTGAAAACTGAGTTTCCTTGAGAGCTGCTTGGAAGCCTGATGGTGTGTGAAGTTAGTGAGCCAAATGGAGTTGTTCTCCCACAAGAACCACTCGGCTGATCCTTCTTCAATATGCCCTTCACCAACATGCAGTGTTTCCTTGATTGAATTAGCTCTCACACCAATATTTGCGTCTAGAGCCTTTGCATTGAGGGCTATCTGAAAACGGCTGTGGCGCTGAAGTTGCCTGTGAATGTGGAGTTGGTGGCATGTGAAACCCGCATGTGGAGCATTCGTTTGTGTGGGATGCTCTACCAGGTTCATTCCTAGATAATGCACTCAAAGGGCACTAAGCATAGAGTGTGAAAACTGAGTTTCCTTGAGAGCTGCTTGGAAGCCTGATGGTGTGTGAAGTTAGTGAGCCAAATGGAGTTGTTCTCCCACAAGAACCACTCGGCTGATCCTTCTTCAATATGCCCTTCACCAACATGCAGTGTTTCCTTGATTGAATTAGCTCTCACACCAATATTGGCGTCTAGAGCCTTTGCATTGAGGGCTATCTGAAAACGGCTGTGGCGCTGAAGTTGCCTGTGAATGTGGAGTTGGTGGCATGTGAAACCCGCATGTGGAGCATTCGTTTGTGTGGGATGCTGACCAAGCTTCATTTCAGTCCTAGGTACACATAGAGCACTAAGCATAGAGTGTGAAAACTGAGTTTCCTTGAGAGCTGCTTGGAAGCCTGATGGTGTGTGAAGTTAGTGAGCCAAATGGAGTTGTTCTCCCACAAGAACCACTCGGCTGATCCTTCTTCAATATGCCCTTCACCAACATGCAGTGTTTCCTTGATTGAATTAGCTCTCACACCAATATTTGCGTCTAGAGCCTTTGCATTGAGGGCTATCTGAAAACGGCTGTGGCGCTGAAGTTGCCTGTGAATGTGGAGTTGGTGGCATGTGAAACCCGCATGTGGAGCATTCGTTTGTGTGGGATGCTCTACCAGGTTCATTCCTAGATAATGCACTCAAAGGGCACTAAGCATAGAGTGTGAAAACTGAGTTTCCTTGAGAGCTGCTTGGAAGCCTGATGGTGTGTGAAGTTAGTGAGCCAAATGGAGTTGTTCTCCCACAAGAACCACTCGGCTGATCCTTCTTCAATATGCCCTTCACCAACATGCAGTGTTTCCTTGATTGAATTAGCTCTCACACCAATATTTGCGTCTAGAGTCTTTGCATTGAGGCTATCTGAAAACGGCTGTGGCGCTGAAGTTGCCTGTGAATGTGGAGTTGGTGGCATGTGAAACCCGCATGTGGAGCATTCGTTTGTGTGGGATGCTCTACCAGGTTCATTCCTAGATAATACATTCAAAGGGCACTAAACATAGAGTGTGAAAACTGAGTTTCCTTGAGAGCTGCTTGGAAGCCTGATGGTGTGTGAAGTTAGTGAGCCAAATGGAGTTGTTCTGCCACAAGAACCACTCGGCTGATCCTTCTTCAATATGCCCTTCACCAACATGCAGTGTTTCCTTGATTGAATTAGCTCTCACACCAATATTTGCGTCTAGAGCCTTTGCATTGAGGGCTATCTGAAAACGGCTGTGGCGCAGAAGTTGCCTGTGAATGTGGAGTTGGTGGCATGTGAAACCCGCATGTGGAGCATTCGTTTGTGTGGGATGCTCTACCAGGTTCATTTCAGTCCTAGCCATACAAAGGGCACTAAGCATAGAGTGTGAAAACTGAGTTTCCTTGAGAGCTGCTTGGAAGCCTGATGGTGTGTGAAGTTAGTGAGCCAAATGGAGTTGTTCTCCCACAAGAACCACTCGGCTGATCCTTCTTCAATATGCCCTT
Source organism: Ochotona princeps (assembly GCF_030435755.1). Lineage (NCBI taxonomy): Eukaryota > Metazoa > Chordata > Mammalia > Lagomorpha > Ochotonidae > Ochotona > Ochotona princeps. The sequence continues at coordinate 15,459 of NW_026698419.1, forward strand.
CACCAACATGCAGTGTTTCCTTGATTGAATTAGCTCTCACACCAATATTTGCGTCTAGAGCCTTTGCATTGAGGGCTATCTGAAAACGGCTGTGGCGCTGAAGTTGCCTGTGAATGTGGAGTTGGTGGCATGTGAAACCCGCATGTGGAGCATTCGTTTGTGTGGGATGCTCTACCAGGTTCATTCCTAGATAATGCACTCAAAGGGCACTAAGCATAGAGTGTGAAAACTGAGTTTCCTTGAGAGCTGCTTGGAAGCCTGATGGTGTGTGAAGTTAGTGAGCCAAATGGAGTTGTTCTCCCACAAGAACCACTCGGCTGATCCTTCTTCAATATGCCCTTCACCAACATGCAGTGTTTCCTTGATTGAATTAGCTCTCACACCAATATTTGCGTCTAGAGCCTTTGCATTGAGGGCTATCTGAAAATGGCTGTGGCGCTGAAGTTGCCTGTGAATGTGGAGTTGGTGGCATGTGAAACCCGCATGTGGAGCATTCGTTTGTGTGGGATGCTCTACCAGGTTCATTCCTAGATAATGCACTCAAAGGACACTAAGCATAGAGTGTGAAAACTGAGTTTCCTTGAGAGCTGCTTGGAAGCCTGATGGTGTGTGAAGTTAGTGAGCCAAATGGAGTTGTTCTCCCACAAGAACCACTCGGCTGATCCTTCTTCAATATGCCCTTCACCAACATGCAGTGTTTCCTTGATTGAATTAGCTCTCACACCAATATTTGCGTCTAGAGCCTTTGCATTGAGGGCTATCTGAAAACGGCTGTGGCGCTGAAGTTGCCTGTGAATGTGGAGTTGGTGGCATGTGAAACCCGCATGTGGAGCATTCGTTTGTGTGGGATGCTCTACCAGGTTCATTTCAGTCCTAGCCGTACAAAGGGCACTAAGCATAGAGTGTGAAAACTGAGTTTCCTTGAGAGCTGCTTGGAAGCCTGATGGTGTGTGAAGTTAGTGAGCCAAATGGAGTTGTTCTCCCACAAGAACCACTCGGGTGATCCTTCTTCAATATGCCCTTCACCAACATGCAGTGTTTCCTTGATTGAATTAGCTCTCACACCAATATTTGCGTCTAGAGCCTTTGCATTGAGGGCTATCTGAAAACGGCTGTGGCGCTGAAGTTGCCTGTGAATGTGGAGTTGGTGGCATGTGAAACCCGCATGTGGAGCATTCGTTTGTGTGGGATGCTCTACCAGGTTCATTCCTAGATAATGCACTCAAAGGGCACTAAGCATAGTGTGTGAAAACTGAGTTTCCTTGAGAGCTGCTTGGAAGCCTGATGGTGTGTGAAGTTAGTGAGCCAAATGGAGTTGTTCTCCCACAAGAACCACTCGGCTGATCCTTCTTCAATATGCCCTTCACCAACATGCAGTGTTTCCTTGATTGAATTAGCTCTCACACCAATATTTGCGTCTAGAGCCTTTGCATTGAGGGCTATCTGAAAACGGCTGTGGCGCTGAAGTTGCCTGTGAATGTGGAGTTGGTGGCATGTGAAACCCGCATGTGGAGCATTCGTTTGTGTGGGATGCTCTACCAGGTTCATTTCAGTCCTAGCCATACAAAGGGCACTAAGCATAGAGTGTGAAAACTGAGTTTCCTTGAGAGCTGCTTGGAAGCCTGATGGTGTGTGAAGTTAGTGAGCCAAATGGAGTTGTTCTCCCACAAGAACCACTCGGCTGATCCTTCTTCAATATGCCCTTCACCAACATGCAGTGTTTCCTTGATTGAATTAGCTCTCACACCAATATTTGCGTCTAGAGCCTTTGCATTGAGGGCTATCTGAAAACGGCTGTGGCGCTGAAGTTGCCTGTGAATGTGGAGTTGGTGGCATGTGAAACCCGCATGTGGAGCATTCGTTTGTGTGGGATGCTCTACCAGGTTCATTCCTAGATAATGCACTCAAAGGGCACTAAGCATAGAGTGTGAAAACTGAGTTTCCTTGAGAGCTGCTTGGAAGCCTGATGGTGTGTGAAGTTAGTGAGCCAAATGGAGTTGTTCTCCCACAAGAACCACTCGGCTGATCCTTCTTCAATATGCCCTTCACCAACATGCAGTGTTTCCTTGATTGAATTAGCTCTCACACCAATATTTGCGTCTAGAGCCTTTGCATTGAGGGCTATCTGAAAACGGCTGTGGCGCTGAAGTTGCCGGTGAATGTGGAGTTGGTGGCATGTGAAACCCGCATGTGGAGCATTCGTTTGTGTGGGATGCTCTACCAGGTTCATTTCAGTCCTAGCCATACAAAGGGCACTAAGCATAGAGTGTGAAAACTGAGTTTCCTTGAGAGCTGCTTGGAAGCCTGATGGTGTGTGAAGTTAGTGAGCCAAATGGAGTTGTTCTCGCACAAGAACCACTCGGCTGATCCTTCTTCAATATGCCCTTCACCAACATGCAGTGTTTCCTTGATTGAATTAGCTCTCACACCAATATTTGCGTCTAGAGCCTTTGCAGTGAGGGCTATCTGAAAACGGCTGTGGCGCTGAAGTTGCCTGTGAATGTGGAGTTGGTGGCATGTGAAACCCGCATGTGGAGCATTCGTTTGTGTGGGATGCTCTACCAGGTTCATTCCTAGATAATGCACTCAAAGGGCACTAAGCATAGAGTGTGAAAACTGAGTTTTCTTGAGAGCTGCTTGGAAGCCTGATGGTGTGTGAAGTTAGTGAGCCAAATGGAGTTGTTCTCCAACAAGAACCACTCGGCTGATCCTTCTTCAATATGCCCTTCACCAACATGCAGTGTTTCTTTGATTGAATTAGCTCTCACACCAATATTTGCGTCTAGAGCCTTTGCATTGAGGGCTATCTGAAAACGGCTGTGGCGCTGAAGTTGCATGTGAATGTGGAGTCGGTGGCATGTGAAACCCGCATGTGGAGCATGGCATGTGAAACCCGCATGTGGAGCATTCGTTTGTGTGGGATGCTCTACCAGGTTCATTCCTAAATAATGCATTCAAAGGGCACTAAGCATAGAGTGTGAAAACTGAGTTTCCTTAAGAGCTGCTTGGAAGCCTGATGGTGTGTGAAGTTAGTGAGCCCAATGGAGTTGTTCTCCCACAAGAACCACTCGGCTGATCCTTCTTCAATATGCCCTTCACCAACATGCAGTGTTTCCTTGATTGAATTAGCTCTCACACCAATATTTGCGTCTAGAGCCTTTGCATTGAGGGCTATCTGAAAATGGCTGTGGCGCTGAAGTTGCCTGTGAATGTGGAGTTGGTGGCATGTGAAACCCCCATGTGGAACATTCGTTTGTGTGGGATGCTCTACCAGGTTCATTTCAGTCCTAGCCATACAAAGGGCACTAAGCATAGTGTGTGAAAACTGAGTTTCCTTGAGAGCTGCTTGGAAGCCTGATTGTGTGTGAAGTTAGTGAGCCAAATGGAGTTGTTCTCCCACAAGAACCACTCGGCTGATCCTTCTTCAATATGCCCTTCACCAACATGCAGTGTTTCCTTGATTGAATTAGCTCTCACACCAATATTTGCGTCTAGAGCCTTTGCATTGAGGGCTATCTGAAAACGGCTGTGGCGCTGAAGTTGCCTGTGAATGTGGAGTTGGTGGCATGTGAAACCCGCATGTGGAGCATGCGTTTGTGTGGGATGCTCTACCAGGTTCATTCCTAGATAATGCACTCAAAGGGCACTAAGCATAGAGTGTGAAAACTGAGTTTCCTTGAGAGCTGCTTGGAAGCCTGATGGTGTGTGAAGTTAGTGAGCCAAATGGAGTTGTTCTCCCACAAGAACCACTCGGCTGATCCTTCTTCAATATGCCCTTCACCAACATGCAGTGTTTCCTTGATTGAATTAGCTCTCACACCAATATTTGCGTCTAGAGCCTTTGCATTGAGGGCTATCTGAAAACGGCTGTGGCGCTGAAGTTGCCTGTGAATGTGGAGTTGGTGGCATGTGAAACCCGCATGTGGAACATTCGTTTGTGTGGGATGCTCTACCAGGTTCATTCCTAGATAATGCACTCAAAGGACACTAAGCATAGAGTGTGAAAACTGAGTTTCCTTGAGAGCTGCTTGGAAGCCTGATGGTGTGTGAAGTTAGTGAGCCAAATGGAGTTGTTCTCCCACAAGAACCACTCGGCTGATCCTTCTTCAATATGCCCTTCACCAACATGCAGTGTTTCCTTGATTGAATTAGCTCTCACACCAATATTTGCGTCTAGAGCCTTTGCATTGAGGGCTATCTGAAAACGGCTGTGGCGCTGAAGTTGCCTGTGAATGTGGAGTTGGTGGCATGTGAAACCCGCATGTGGAGCATTCGTTTGTGTGGGATGCTCTACCAGGTTCATTCCTAGATAATGCACTCAAAGGGCACTAAGCATAGAGTGTGAAAACTGAGTTTCCTTGAGAGCTGCTTGGAAGCCTGATGGTGTGTGAAGTTAGTGAGCCAAATGGAGTTGTTCTCCCACAAGAACCACTCGGCTGATCCTTCTTCAATATGCCCTTCACCAACATGCAGTGTTTCCTTGATTGAATTAGCTCTCACACCAATATTTGCGTCTAGAGCCTTTGCATTGAGGGCTATCTGAAAATGGCTGTGGCGCTGAAGTTGCCTGTGAATGTGGAGTTGGTGGCATGTGAAACCCGCATGTGGAACATTCGTTTGTGTGGGATGCTCTACCAGGTTCATTTCAGTCCTAGCCATACAAAGGGCACTAAGCATAGTGTGTGAAAACTGAGTTTCCTTGAGAGCTGCTTGGAAGCCTGATGGTGTGTGAAGTTAGTGAGCCAAATGGAGTTGTTCTCCCACAAGAACCACTCGGCTGATCCTTCTTCAATATGCCCTTCACCAACATGCAGTGTTTCCTTGATTGAATTAGCTCTCACACCAATATTTGCGTCTAGAGCCTTTGCATTGAGGGCTATCTGAAAACGGCTGTGGCGCTGAAGTTGCCTGTGAATGTGGAGTTGGTGGCATGTGAAACCCGCATGTGGAGCATTCGTTTGTGTGGGATGCTCTACCAGGTTCATTCCTAGATAATGCACTCAAAGGGCACTAAGCATAGAGTGTGAAAACTGAGTTTCCTTGAGAGCTGCTTGGAAGCCTGATGGTGTGTGAAGTTAGTGAGCCAAATGGAGTTGTTCTCCCACAAGAACCACTCGGCTGATCCTTCTTCAATATGCCCTTCACCAACATGCAGTGTTTCCTTGATTGAATTAGCTCTCACACCAATATTTGCGTCTAGAGCCTTTGCATTGAGGGCTATCTGAAAACGGCTGTGGCACTGAAGTTGCCTGTGAATGTGGAGTTGGTGGCATGTGAAACCCGCATGTGGAGCATTCGTTAGTGTGGGATGCTCTACCAGGTTCATTCCTAGATAATGCACTCAAAGGGCACTAAGCATAGAGTGTGAAAACTGAGTTTCCTTGAGAGCTGCTTGGAAGCCTGATGGTGTGTGAAGTTAGTGAGCCAAATGGAGTTGTTCTCCCACAAGAACCACTCGGCTGATCCTTCTTCAATATGCCCTTCACCAACATGCAGTGTTTCCTTGATTGAATTAGCTCTCACACCAATATTTGCGTCTAGAGCCTTTGCATTGAGGGCTATTTGAAAACGGCTGTGGCGCTGAAGTTGCCTGTGAATGTGGAGTTGGTGGCATGTGAAACCCGCATGTGGAGCATTCGTTTGTGTGGGATGCTCCACCAGGTTCATTCCTAGATAATGCACTCAAAGGGCACTAAGCATAGAGTGTGAAAACTGAGTTTCCTTGAGAGCTGCTTGGAAGCCTGATGGTGTGTGAAGTTAGTGAGCCAAATGGAGTTGTTCTCCCACAAGAACCACTCGGCTGATCCTTCTTCAATATGCCCTTCATCAACATGCAGTGTTTCCTTGATTGAATTAGCTCTCACACCAATATTTGCGTCTAGAGCCTTTGCATTGAGGGCTATCTGAAAACGGCTGTGGCGCTGAAGTCGCCTGTGAATGTGGAGTTGGTGGCATGTGAAACCCGCATGTGGAACATTCGTTTGTGTGGGATGCTCTACCAGGTTCATTCCTAGATAATGCACTCAAAGGACACTAAGCATAGAGTGTGAAAACTGAGTTTCCTTGAGAGCTGCTTGGAAGCCTGATGGTGTGTGAAGTTAGTGAGCCAAATGGAGTTGTTCTCCCACAAGAACCACTCGGCTGATCCTTCTTCAATATGCCCTTCACCAACATGCAGTGTTTCCTTGATTGAATTAGCTCTCACACCAATATTTGTGTCTAGAGCCTTTGCATTGAGGGCTATCTGAAAACGGCTGTGGCGCTGAAGTTGCCTGTGAATGTGGAGTTGGTGGCATGTGAAACCCGCATGTGGAGCATTCGTTTCTGTGGGATGCTCTACCAGGTTCATTCCTAGATAATGCACTCAAAGGGCACTAAGCATAGAGTGTGCAAACTGAGTTTCCTTGAGAGCTGCTTGGAAGCCTGATGGTGTGTGAAGTTAGTGAGCCAAATGGAGTTGTTCTCCCACAAGAACCACTCGGCTGATCCTTCTTCAATATGCCCTTCACCAACATGCAGTGTTTCCTTGATTGAATTAGCTCTCACACCAATATTTGCGTCTAGAGCCTTTGCATTGAGGGCTATCTGAGAACGGCTGTGGCGCTGAAGTTGCCTGTGAATGTGGAGTTGGTGGCATGTGAAACCCGCATGTGGAGCATTCGTTTGTGTGGGATGCTCTACCAGGTTCATTTCCGTCCTAGCCATACAAAGGGCACTAAGCATAGAGTGTGAAAACTGAGTTTCCTTGAGAGCTGCTTGGAAGCCTGATGGTGTGTGAAGTTAGTGAGCCAAATGGAGTTGTTCTCCCACAAGAACCACTCAGCTGATCCTTCTTCAATATGCCCTTCACCAACATGCAGTGTTTCCTTGATTGAATTAGCTCTCACACCAATATTTGCGTCTAGAGCCTTTGCATTGAGGGCTATCTGAAAACGGCTGTGGCGCTGAAGTTGCCTGTGAATGTGGAGTTGGTGGCATGTGAAACCCGCATGTGGAGCATTCGTTTGTGTGGGATGCTCTACCAGGTTCATTTCAGTCCTAGCCATACAAAGGGCACTAAGCATAGAGTGTGAAAACTGAGTTTCCTTGAGAGCTGCTTGGAAGCCTGATGGTGTGTGAAGTTAGTGAGCCAAATGGAGTTGTTCTCCCACAAGAACCACTCGGCTGATCCTTCTTCAATATGCCCTTCACCAACATGCAGTGTTTCCTTGATTGAATTAGCTCTCACACCAATATTTGCGTCTAGAGCCTTTGCATTGTGGGCTATCTGAAAACGGCTGTGGCGCTGAAGTTGCCTGTGAATGTGGAGTTGGTGGCATGTGAAACCCGCATGTGGAGCATTCGTTTGTGTGCGATGCTCTACCAGGTTCATTCCTAGATAATGCACTCAAAGGGCACTAAGCATAGAGTGTGAAAACTGAGTTTCCTTGAGAGCTGCTTGGAAGCCTGATGGTGTGTGAAGTTAGTGAGCCAAATGGAGTTGTTCTCCCACAAGAACCACTCGGCTGATCCTTCTTCAATATGCCCTTCACCAACATGCAGTGTTTCCTTGATTGAATTAGCTCTCACACCAATATTTGCGTCTAGAGCCTTTGCATTGAGGGCTATCTGAAAACGGCTGTGGTGCTGAAGTTGCCTGTGAATGTGGAGTTGGTGGCATGTGAAACCCGCATGTGGAGCATTCGTTTGTGTGGGATGCTCTACCAGGTTCCTTCCTAGATAATGCACTCAAAGGGCACTAAGCATAGAATGTGAAAACTGAGTTTCCTTGAGAGCTGCTTGGAAGCCTGATGGTGTGTGAAGTTAGTGAGCCAAATGGAGTTGTTCTCCCACAAGAACCACTCGGCTGATCCTTCTTCAATATGCCCTTCACCAACATGCAGTGTTTCCTTGATTGAATTAGCTCTCACACCAATATTTGCGTCTAGAGCCTTTGCATTGAGGGCTATCTGAAAACGGCTGTGGCGCTGAAGTTGCCTGTGAATGTGGAGTTGGTGGCATGTGAAACCCGCATGTGGAGCATTCGTTTGTGTGGGATGCTCTACCAGGTTCATTCCTAGATAATACACTCAAAGGGCACTAAGCATAGAGTGTGAAAACTGAGTTTCCTTGAGAGCTGCTTGGAAGCCTGATGGTGTGTGAAGTTAGTGAGCCAAATGGAGTTGTTCTCCCACAAGAACCACTCGGCTGATCCTTCTTCAAAATGCCCTTCACCAACATGCAGTGTTTCCTTGATTGAATTAGCTCTCACACCAATATTTGCGTCTAGAGCCTTTGCATTGAGGGCTATCTGAAAATGGCTGTGGCGCTGAAGTTGCCTGTGAATGTGGAGTTGGTGGCATGTGAAACCCGCATGTGGAGCATTCGTTTGTGTGGGATGCTCTACCAGGTTCATTCCTAGATAATGCAATCAAAGGGCACTAAGCACAGAGTGTGAAAACTGAGTTTCCTTGAGAGCTGCTTGGAAGCCTGATGGTGTGTGAAGTTAGTGAGCCAAATGGAGTTGTTCTCCCACAAGAACCACTCGGCTGATCCTTCTTCAATATGCCCTTCACCAACATGCAGTGTTTCCTTGATTGAATTAGCTCTCACACCAATATTTGCGTCTAGAGCCTTTGCATTGAGGGCTATCTGAAAACGGCTGTGGCGCTGAAGTTGCCTGTGAATGTGGAGTTGGTGGCATGTGAAACCCGCATGTGGAGCATTCGTTTGTGTGGGATGCTCTACCAGGTTCATTCCTAGATAATACACTTAAAGGGCACTTAGCACAGAGTGTGAAAACTGAGTTTCCTTGAGAGCTTCTTGGAAGCCTGATGGTGTGTGAAGTTAGTGAGCCAAATGGAGTTGTTCTCCCACAAGAACCACTCAGCTGATCCTTCTTCAATATGCCCTTCACCAACATGCAGTGTTTCCTTGATTGAATTAGCTCTCACACCAATATTTGCGTCTAGAGCCTTTGCATTGAGGGCTATCTGAAAACGGCTGTGGCGCTGATGTTGCCTGTGAATGTGGAGTTGGTGGCATGTGAAATCCGCATGTGGAGCATTCGTTTGTGTGGGATGCTCTACCAGGTTCATTCCTAGATAATGCACTCAAAGGGCACTAAGCATAGAGTGTGAAAACTGAGTTTCCTTGAGAGCTGCTTGGAAGCCTGATGGTGTGTGAAGTTAGTGAGCCAAATGGAGTTGTTCTCCCACAAGAACCACTCGGCTGATCCTTCTTCAATATGCCCTTCACCAACATGCAGTGTTTCCTTGATTGAATTAGCTCTCACGCCGATATTTGCGTCTAGAGCCTTTGCATTGAGGGCTATCTGAAAATGGCTGTGGCGCTGAAGTTGCCTGTGAATGTGGAGTTGGTGGCATGTGAAACCCGCATGTGGAGCATTCGTTTCTGTGGGATGCTCTACCAGGTTCATTCCTAGATAATGCACTCAAAGGGCACTAAGCATAGTGTGTGAAAACTGAGTTTCCTTGAGAGCTGCTTGGAAGCCTGATGATGTGTGAAGTTAGTGAGCCAAATGGAGTTGTTCTCCCACAAGAACCACTCGGCTGATCCTTCTTCAATATGCCCTTCACCAACATGCAGTGTTTCCTTGATTGAATTAGCTCTCACACCAATATTTGCGTCTAGAGCCTTTGCATTGAGGGCTATCTGAAAACGGCTGTGGCGCTGAAGTTGCCTGTGAGTGTGGAGTTGGTGGCATGTGAAACCCGCATGAGCAACATTCGTTTGTGTGGGATGCTCTACCAGGTTCATTCCTAGATAATGCACTCAAAGGGCACTAAGTATAGAGTATAAAACTGAGTTTCCTTGAGAGCTGCTTGGAAGCCTGATGGTGTGTGAAGTTAGTGAGCCAAATGGAGTTGTTCTCCCACAAGAACCACTCGGCTGATCCTTCTTCAATATGCCCTTCACCAACATGCCGTGTTTCCTTGATTGAATTAGCTCTCACACCAATATTTGCGTCTAGAGCCTTTGCATTGAGGGCTATCTGAAAACGGCTGTGGCGCTGAAGTTGCCTGTGAGTGTGGAGTTGGTGGCATGTGAAACCCGCATGTGGAGCATTCGTTTGTGTGGGATGCTCTACCAGGTTCATTTCCGTCCTAGCCATATAAAGTGCACTAAGCATAGAGTGTGAAAACTGAGTTTCCTTGAGAGCTGCTTGGAAGCCTGATGGTGTGTGAAGTTAGTGAGCCAAATGGAGTTGTTCTCCCACAAGAACCACTCGGCTGATCCTTCTTCAATATGCCCTTCACCAACATGCAGTGTTTCCTTGATTGAATTAGCTCTCACACCAATATTTGCGTCTAGAGCCTTTGCATTGAGGGCTATCTGAAAACGGCTGTGGTGCTGAAGTTGCCTGTGAATGTGGAGTTGGTGGCATGTGAAACCCGCATGTGGAGCATTCGTTTGTGTGGGATGCTCTACCAGGTTCCTTCCTAGATAATGCACTCAAAGGGCACTAAGCATAGAATGTGAAACCTGAGTTTCCTTGAGAGCTGCTTGGAAGCCTGATGGTGTGTGAAGTTAGTGAGCCAAATGGAGTTGTTCTCCCACAAGAACCACTCGGCTGATCCTTCTTCAATATGCCCTTCACCAACATGCAGTGTTTCCTTGATTGAATTAGCTCTCACACCAATATTTGCGTCTAGAGCCTTTGCATTGAGGGCTATCTGAAAACGGCTGTGGTGCTGAAGTTGCCTGTGAATGTGGAGTTGGTGGCATGTGAAACCCGCATGTGGAGCATTCGTTTGTGTGGGATGCTCTACCAGGTTCATTCCTAGATAATGCACTCAAAGGGCACTAAGCATAGAATGTGAAAACTGAGTTTCCTTGAGAGCTGGTTGGAAGCCTGATGGTGTGTGAAGTTAGTGAGCCAAATGGAGTTGTTCTCCCACAAGAACCACTTGGCTGATCCTTCCTCAATATGCCCTTCACCAACATGCAGTGTTTCCTTGATTGAATTAGCTCTCACACCAATATTTGCGTCTAGAGCCTTTGCATTGAGGGCTATCTGAAAACGGCTGTGGCGCTGAAGTTGCCTGTGAATGTGGAGTTGGTGGCATGTGAAACCCGCATGTGGAGCATTCGTTTGTGTGGGATGCTCTACCAGGTTCATTCCTAGATAATGCACTCAAAGGGCACTAAGCATAGAGTGTGAAAACTGAGTTTCCTTGAGAGCTGCTTGGAAGCCTGATGGTGTGTGAAGTTAGTGAGCCAAATGGAGTTGTTCTCCCACAAGAACCACTCGGCTGATCCTTCTTCAATATGCCCTTCACCAACATGCAGTGTTTCCTTGATTGAATTAGCTCTCACACCAATATTTGCGTCTAGAGCCTTTGCATTGAGGGCTATCTGAAAACGGCTGTGGCGCTGAAGTTGCCTGTGAATGTGGAGTTGGTGGCATGTGAAACCCGCATGTGGAGCATTCGTTTGTGTGGGATGCTCTACCAGGTTCATTCCTAGATAATACACTCAAAGGGCACTAAGCATAGAGTGTGAAAACTGAGTTTCCTTGAGAGCTGCTTGGAAGCCTGATGGTGTGTGAAGTTAGTGAGCCAAATGGAGTTGTTCTCCCACAAGAACCACTCGGCTGATCCTTCTTCAATATGCCCTTCACCAACATGCAGTGTTTCCTTGATTGAATTAGCTCTCACACCAATATTTGCGTCTAGAGCCTTTGCATTGAGGGCTATCTGAAAACGGCTGTGGCGCTGAAGTTGCCTGTGAATGTGGAGTTGGTGGCATGTGAAACCCGCATGTGGAGCATTCGTTTGTGTGGGATGCTCTACCAGGTTCATTCCTAGATAATGCAATCAAAGGGCACTAAGCACAGAGTGTGAAAACTGAGTTTCCTTGAGAGCTGCTTGGAAGCCTGATGGTGTGTGAAGTTAGTGAGCCAAATGGAGTTGTTCTCCCACAAGAACCACTCGGCTGATCCTTCTTCAATATGCCCTTCACCAACATGCAGTGTTTCCTTGATTGAATTAGCTCTCACACCAATATTTGCGTCTAGAGCCTTTGCATTGAGGGCTATCTGAAAACAGCTGTGGCGCTGAAGTTGCCTGTGAATGTGGAGTTGGTGGCATGTGAAACCCGCATGTGGAGCATTCGTTTGTGTGGGATGTTCCACCAGGTTCATTCCTAGATAATGCACTCAAAGGGCACTAAGCATAGAGTGTGAAAACTGAGTTTCCTTGAGAGCTGCTTGGAAGCCTGATGGTGTGTGAAGTTAGTGAGCCAAATGGAGTTGTTCTCCCACAAGAACCACTCGGCTGATCCTTCTTCAATATGCCCTTCACCAACATGCAGTGTTTCCTTGATTGAATTAGCTCTCACACCAATATTTGCGTCTAGAGCCTTTGCATTGAGGGCTATCTGAAAACGGCTGTGGCGCTGAAGTTGCCTGTGAATGTGGAGTTGGTGGCATGTGAAACCCGCATGTGGAGCATTCGTTTGTGTGGGATGCTCTACCAGGTTCATTCCTAGATAATGCACTCAAAGGGCACTAAGCATAGAGTGTGAAAACTGAGTTTCCTTGAGAGCTGCTTGGAAGCCTGATGGTGTGTGAAGTTAGTGAGCCAAATGGAGTTGTTCTCCCACAAGAACCACTCGGCTGATCCTTCTTCAATATGCCCTTCACCAACATGCAGTGTTTCCTTGATTGAATTAGCTCTCGCCGATATTTGCGTCTAGAGCCTTTGCATTGAGGGCTATCTGAAAATGGCTGTGGCGCTGAAGTTGCCTGTGAATGTGGAGTTGGTGGCATGTGAAACCCGCATGTGGAGCATTCGTTTGTGTGGGATGCTCTACCAGGTTCATTCCTAGATAATGCACTCAAAGGGCACTAAGCATAGTGTGTGAAAACTGAGTTTCCTTGAGAGCTGCTTGGAAGCCTGATGGTGTGTGAAGTTAGTGAGCCAAATGGAGTTGTTCTCCCACAAGAACCACTCGGCTGATCCTTCTTCAATATGCCCTTCACCAACATGCAGTGTTTCCTTGATTGAATTAGCTCTCACACCAATATTTGCGTCTAGAGCCTTTGCATTGAGGGCTATCTGAAAACGGCTGTGGCGCTGAAGTTGCCTGTGAGTGTGGAGTTGGTGGCATGTGAAACCCGCATGTGCAACATTCGTTTGTGTGGGATGCTCTACCAGGTTCATTCCTAGATAATGCACTCAAAGGGCACTAAGCATAGAGTATAAAACTGAGTTTCCTTGAGAGCTGCTTGGAAGCCTGATGGTGTGTGAAGTTAGTGAGCCAAATGGAGTTGTTCTCCCACAAGAACCACTCGGCTGATCCTTCTTCAATATGCCCTTCACCAACATGCCGTGTTTCCTTGATTGAATTAGCTCTCACACCAATATTTGCGTCTAGAGCCTTTGCATTGAGGGCTATCTGAAAACGGCTGTGGCGCTGAAGTTGCCTGTGAGTGTGGAGTTGGTGGCATGTGAAACCCGCATGTGGAGCATTCGTTTGTGTGGGATGCTCTACCAGGTTCATTTCCGTCCTAGCCATATAAAGGGCACTAAGCATAGAGTGTGAAAACTGAGTTTCCTTGAGAGCTGCTTGGAAGCCTGATGGTGTGTGAAGTTAGTGAGCCAAATGGAGTTGTTCTCCCACAAGAACCACTCGGCTGATCCTTCTTCAATATGCCCTTCACCAACATGCAGTGTTTCCTTGATTGAATTAGCTCTCACACCAATATTTGCGTCTAGAGCCTTTGCATTGAGGGCTATCTGAAAACGGCTGTGGCGCTGAAGTTGCCTGTGAATGTGGAGTTGGTGGCATGTGAAACCCGCATGTGCAACATTCGTTTGTGTGGGATGCTCTACCAGGTTCATTCCTAGATAATGCACTCAAAGGGCACTAAGCATAGAGTGTGAAAACTGAGTTTCCTTAAGAGCTGCTTGGAAGCCTGATGGTGTGTGAAGTTAGTGAGCCAAATGGAGTTGTTCTCCCACAAGAACCACTCGGCTGATCCTTCTTCAATATGCCCTTCACCAACATGCAGTGTTTCCTTGATTGAATTAGCTCTCACACCAATATTTGCGTCTAGAGCCTTTGCATTGAGGGCTATCTGAAAACGGCTGTGGCGCTGAAGTTGCCTGTGAATGTGGAGTTGGTGGCATGTGAAACCCGCATGTGGAGCATTCGTTTGTGTGGGATGCTCTACCAGGTTCATTCCTAGATAATGCACTCAAAGGGCACTAAGCATAGAGTGTGAAAACTGAGTTTCCTTGAGAGCTGCTTGGAAGCCTGATGGTGTGTGAAGTTAGTGAGCCAAATGGAGTTGTTCTCCCACAAGAACCACTCGGCTGATCCTTCTTCAATATGCCCTTCACCAACATGCAGTGTTTCCTTGATTGAATTAGCTCTCACACCAATATTTGCGTCTAGAGCCTTTGCATTGAGGGCTATCTGAAAACGGCTGTGGCGCTGAAGTTGCCTGTGAATGTGGAGTTGGTGGCATGTGAAACCCGCATGTGGAGCATTCGTTTGTGTGGGATGCTCTACCAGGTTCATTCCTAGATAATGCACTCAAAGGGCACTAAGCATAGAGTGTGAAAACTGAGTTTCCTTGAGAGCTGCTTGGAAGCCTGATGGTGTGTGAAGTTAGTGAGCCAAATGGAGTTGTTCTCCCACAAGAACCACTCGGCTGATCCTTCTTCAATATGCCCTTCACCAACATGCAGTGTTTCCTTGATTGAATTAGCTCTCACACCAATATTTGCGTCTAGAGCCTTTGCTTTGAGAGCTATCTGAAAACGGCTGTGGCGCTGAAGTTGCCTGTGAATGTGGAGTTGGTGGCATGTGAAACCCGCATGTGGAGCATTCGTTTGTGTGGGATGCTCTACCAGGTTCATTCCTAGATAATGCACTCAAAGGGCACTAAGCATAGAGTGTGAAAACTGAGTTTCCTTGAGAGCTGCTTGGAAGCCTGATGGTGTGTGAAGTTAGTGAGCCAAATGGAGTTGTTCTCCCACAAGAACCACTCGGCTGATCCTTCTTCAATATGCCCTTCACCAACATGCAGTGTTTCCTTGATTGAATTAGCTCTCACACAAATATTTGCGTCTAGAGCCTTTGCATTGAGGGCTATCTGAAAACGGCTGTGGCGCTGAAGTTGCCTGTGAATGTGGAGTTGGTGGCATGTGAAACCCGCATGTGGAGCATTCGTTTCTGTGGGATGCACTACCAGGTTAATTCCTAGATAATGCATTCAAAGCGCACTAAGCATAGAATGTGAAAACTGAGTTTCCTTGAGAGCTGCTTGGAAGCCTGATGGTGTGTGAAGTTAGTGAGCCAAATGGAGTTGTTCTCCCACAAGAACCACTCGGCTGATCCTTCTTCAATATGCCCTTCACCAACATGCAGTGTTTCCTTGATTGAATTAGCTCTCACACCAATATTTGCGTCTAGAGCCTTTGCATTGAGGGCTATCTGAAAACAGCTGTGGCGCTGAAGTTGCCTGTGAATGTGGAGTTGGTGGCATGTGAAACCCGCATGTGGAGCATTCGTTTGTGTGGGATGCTCTACCAGGTTCATTCCTAGATAATGCACTCAAAGGGCACTAAGCATAGAATGTGAAAACTGAGTTTCCTTGAGAGCTGCTTGGAAGCCTGATGGTGTGTGAAGTTAGTGAGCCAAATGGAGTTGTTCTCCCACAAGAACCACTCGGCTGATCCTTCTTCAATATGCCCTTCACCAACATGCAGTGTTTCCTTGATTGAATTAGCTCTCACACCAATATTTGCGTCTAGAGCCTTTGCATTGAGGGCTATCTGAAAACGGCTGTGGCGCTGAAGTTGCCTGTGAATGTGGAGTTGGTGGCATGTGAAACCCGCATGTGCAACATTCGTTTGTGTGGGATGCTCTACCAGGTTCATTCCTAGATAATGCACTCAAAGGGCACTAAGCATAGAGTGTGAAAACTGAGTTTCCTTAAGAGCTGCTTGGAAGCCTGATGGTGTGTGAAGTTAGTGAGCCAAATGGAGTTGTTCTCCCACAAGAACCACTCGGCTGATCCTTCTTCAATATGCCCTTCACCAACATGCAGTGTTTCCTTGATTGAATTAGCTCTCACACCAATATTTGCGTCTAGAGCCTTTGCATTGAGGGCTATCTGAAAACGGCTGTGGCGCTGAAGTTGCCTGTGAATGTGGAGTTGGTGGCATGTGAAACCCGCATGTGGAGCATTCGTTTGTGTGGGATGCTCTACCAGGTTCATTCCTAGATAATGCACTCAAAGGGCACTAAGCATAGAGTGTGAAAACTGAGTTTCCTTGAGAGCTGCTTGGAAGCCTGATGGTGTGTGAAGTTAGTGAGCCAAATGGAGTTGTTCTCCCACAAGAACCACTCGGCTGATCCTTCTTCAATATGCCCTTCACCAACATGCAGTGTTTCCTTGATTGAATTAGCTCTCACACCAATATTTGCGTCTAGAGCCTTTGCATTGAGGGCTATCTGAAAACGGCTGTGGCGCTGAAGTTGCCTGTGAATGTGGAGTTGGTGGCATGTGAAACCCGCATGTGGAGCATTCGTTTGTGTGGGATGCTCTACCAGGTTCATTCCTAGATAATGCACTCAAAGGGCACTAAGCATAGAGTGTGAAAACTGAGTTTCCTTGAGAGCTGCTTGGAAGCCTGATGGTGTGTGAAGTTAGTGAGCCAAATGGAGTTGTTCTCCCACAAGAACCACTCGGCTGATCCTTCTTCAATATGCCCTTCACCAACATGCAGTGTTTCCTTGATTGAATTAGCTCTCACACCAATATTTGCGTCTAGAGCCTTTGCATTGAGGGCTATCTGAAAACGGCTGTGGCGCTGATGTTGCCTGTGAGTGTGGAGTTGGTGGCATGTGAAAAACGCATGTGGAGCATTCGTTTCTGTGGGATGCACTACCAGGTTCATTCCTAGATAATGCATTCAAAGCGCACTAAGCATAGAATGTGAAAACTGAGTTTCCTTGAGAGCTGCTTGGAAGCCTGATGGTGTGTGAAGTTAGTGAGCCAAATGGAGTTGTTCTCCCACAAGAACCACTCGGCTGATCCTTCTTCAATATGCCCTTCACCAACATGCAGTGTTTCCTTGATTGAATTAGCTCTCACACCAATATTTGCGTCTAGAGCCTTTGCATTGAGGGCTATCTGAAAACAGCTGTGGCGCTGAAGTTGCCTGTGAATGTGGAGTTGGTGGCATGTGAAACCCGCATGTGGAGCATTCGTTTGTGTGGGATGCTCTACCAGGTTCATTCCTAGATAATGCACTCAAAGGGCACTAAGCATAGAATGTGAAAACTGAGTTTCCTTGAGAGCTGCTTGGAAGCCTGATGGTGTGTGAAGTTAGTGAGCCAAATGGAGTTGTTCTCCCACAAGAACCACTCGGCTGATCCTTCTTCAATATGCCCTTCACCAACATGCAGTGTTTCCTTGATTGAATTAGCTCTCACACCAATATTTGCGTCTAGAGCCTTTGCATTGAGGGCTATCTGAAAACGGCTGTGGCGCTGAAGTTGCCTGTGAATGTGGAGTTGGTGGCATGTGAAACCCGCATGTGGAGCATTCGTTTGTGTGGGATGCTCTACCAGGTTCATTCCTAGATAATGCACTCAAAGGGCACTAAGCATAGAGTGTGAAAACTGAGTTTCCTTGAGAGCTGCTTGGAAGCCTGATGGTGTGTGAAGTTAGTGAGCCAAATGGAGTTGTTCTCCCACAAGAACCACTCGGCTGATCCTTCTTCAATATGCCCTTCACCAACATGCAGTGTTTCCTTGATTGAATTAGCTCTCACACCAATATTTGCGTCTAGAGCCTTTGCATTGAGGGCTATCTGAAAACGGCTGTGGCGCTGAAGTTGCCTGTGAATGTGGAGTTGGTGGCATGTGAAACCCGCATGTGGAGCATTCGTTTGTGTGGGATGCTCTACCAGGTTCATTCCTAGATAATGCACTCAAAGGGCACTAAGCACAGAGTGTGAAAACTGAGTTTCATTGAGAGCTGCTTGGAAGCCTGATGGTGTGTGAAGTTAGTGAGCCAAATGGAGTTGTTCTCCCACAAGAACCACTCGGCTGATCCTTCTTCAATATGCCCTTCACCAACATGCAGTGTTTCCTTGATTGAATTAGCTCTCACACCAATATTTGCGTCTAGAGCCTTTGCATTGAGGGCTATCTGAAAACGGCTGTGGCGCTGAAGTTGCCTGTGAATGTGGAGTTGGTGGCATGTGAAACCCGCATGTGGAGCATTCGTTTGTGTGGGATGCTCTACCAGGTTCATTCCTAGATAATGCACTCAAAGGGCACTAAGCATAGAGTGTGAAAACTGAGTTTCCTTGAGAGCTGCTTGGAAGCCTGATGGTGTGTGAAGTTAGTGAGCCAAATGGAGTTGTTCTCCCACAAGAACCACTCGGCTGATCCTTCTTCAATATGCCCTTCACCAACATGCAGTGTTTCCTTGATTGAATTAGCTCTCACACCAATATTTGCGTCTAGAGCCTTTGCATTGAGGGCTATCTGAAAACGGCTGTGGCGCTGATGTTGCCTGTGAGTGTGGAGTTGGTGGCATGTGAAACCCGCATGTGGAGCATTCGTTTCTGTGGGATGCACTACCAGGTTCATTCCTAGATAATGCATTCAAAGCGCACTAAGCATAGAATGTGAAAACTGAGTTTCCTTGAGAGCTGCTTGGAAGCCTGATGGTGTGTGAAGTTAGTGAGCCAAATGGAGTTGTTCTCCCACAAGAACCACTCGGCTGATCCTTCTTCAATATGCCCTTCACCAACATGCAGTGTTTCCTTGATTGAATTAGCTCTCACACCAATATTTGCGTCTAGAGCCTTTGCATTGAGGGCTATCTGAAAACAGCTGTGGCGCTGAAGTTGCCTGTGAATGTGGAGTTGGTGGCATGTGAAACCCGCATGTGGAGCATTCGTTTGTGTGGGATGCTCTACCAGGTTCATTCCTAGATAATGCACTCAAAGGGCACTAAGCATAGAATGTGAAAACTGAGTTTCCTTGAGAGCTGCTTGGAAGCCTGATGGTGTGTGAAGTTAGTGAGCCAAATGGAGTTGTTCTCCCACAAGAACCACTCGGCTGATCCTTCTTCAATATGCCCTTCACCAACATGCAGTGTTTCCTTGATTGAATTAGCTCTCACACCAATATTTGCGTCTAGAGCCTTTGCATTGAGGGTTATCTGAAAACGGCTGTGGCGCTGAAGTTGCCTGTGAATGTGGAGTTGGTGGCATGTGAAACCCGCATGTGGAGCATTCGTTTGTGTGGGATGCTCTACCAGGTTCATTCCTAGATAATGCACTCAAAGGGCACTAAGCATAGAGTGTGAAAACTGAGTTTCCTTGAGAGCTGCTTGGAAGCCTGATGGTGTGTGAAGTTAGTGAGCCAAATGGAGTTGTTCTCCCACAAGAACCACTCGGCTGATCCTTCTTCAATATGCCCTTCACCAACATGCAGTGTTTCCTTGATTGAATTAGCTCTCACACCAATATTTGCGTCTAGAGCCTTTGCATTGAGGGCTATCTGAAAACGGCTGTGGTGCTGAAGTTGCCTGTGAATGTGGAGTTGGTGGCATGTGAAACCCGCATGTGGAGCATTCGTTTGTGTGGGATGCTCTACCAGGTTCATTCCTAGATAATGCACTCAAAGGGCACTAAGCATAGAGAGTGAAAACTGAGTTTCCTTGAGAGCTGCTTGGAAGCCTGATGGTGTGTGAAGTTAGTGAGCCAAATGGAGTTGTTCTCCCACAAGAACCACTCGGCTGATCCTTCTTCAATATGCCCTTCACCAACATGCAGTGTTTCCTTGATTGAATTAGCTCTCACACCAATATTTGCGTCTAGAGCCTTTGCATTGAGGGCTATCTGAAAACGGCTGTGGCGCTGAAGTTGCCTGTGAATGTGGAGTTGGTGGCATGTGAAACCCGCATGTGGAGCATTCGTTTGTGTGGGATGCTCTACCAGGTTCATTCCTAGATAATGCACTCAAAGGGCACTAAGCATAGAGTGTGAAAACTGAGTTTCCTTGAGAGCTGCTTGGAAGCCTGATGGTGTGTGAAGTTAGTGAGCCAAATGGAGTTGTTCTCCCACAAGAACCACTCGGCTGATCCTTCTTCAATATGCCCTTCACCAACATGCAGTGTTTCCTTGATTGAATTAGCTCTCACACCAATATTTGCGTCTAGAGCCTTTGCATTGAGGGCTATCTGAAAACGGCTGTGGCGCTGAAGTTGCCTGTGAATGTGGAGTTGGTGGCATGTGAAACCCGCATGTGGAGCATTCGTTTGTGTGGGATGCTCTACCAGGTTCATTCCTAGATAATGCACTCAAAGGGCACTAAGCACAGAGTGTGAAAACTGAGTTTCATTGAGAGCTGCTTGGAAGCCTGATGGTGTGTGAAGTTAGTGAGCCAAATGGAGTTGTTCTCCCACAAGAACCACTCGGCTGATCCTTCTTCAATATGCCCTTCACCAACATGCAGTGTTTCCTTGATTGAATTAGCTCTCACACCAATATTTGCGTCTAGAGCCTTTGCATTGAGGGCTATCTGAAAACGGCTGTGGCGCTGAAGTTGCCTGTGAATGTGGAGTTGGTGGCATGTGAAACCCGCATGTGGAGCATTCGTTTGTGTGGGATGCTCTACCAGGTTCATTCCTAGATAATGCACTCAAAGGGCACTAAGCATAGAGTGTGAAAACTGAGTTTCCTTGAGAGCTGCTTGGAAGCCTGATGGTGTGTGAAGTTAGTGAGCCAAATGGAGTTGTTCTCCCACAAGAACCACTCGGCTGATCCTTCTTCAATATGCCCTTCACCAACATGCAGTGTTTCCTTGATTGAATTAGCTCTCACACCAATATTTGCGTCTAGAGCCTTTGCATTGAGGGCTATCTGAAAACGGCTGTGGCGCTGATGTTGCCTGTGAGTGTGGAGTTGGTGGCATGTGAAACCCGCATGTGGAGCATTCGTTTCTGTGGGATGCACTACCAGGTTCATTCCTAGATAATGCATTCAAAGCGCACTAAGCATAGAATGTGAAAACTGAGTTTCCTTGAGAGCTGCTTGGAAGCCTGATGGTGTGTGAAGTTAGTGAGCCAAATGGAGTTGTTCTCCCACAAGAACCACTCGGCTGATCCTTCTTCAATATGCCCTTCACCAACATGCAGTGTTTCCTTGATTGAATTAGCTCTCACACCAATATTTGCGTCTAGAGCCTTTGCATTGAGGGCTATCTGAAAACAGCTGTGGCGCTGAAGTTGCCTGTGAATGTGGAGTTGGTGGCATGTGAAACCCGCATGTGGAGCATTCGTTTGTGTGGGATGCTCTACCAGGTTCATTCCTAGATAATGCACTCAAAGGGCACTAAGCATAGAATGTGAAAACTGAGTTTCCTTGAGAGCTGCTTGGAAGCCTGATGGTGTGTGAAGTTAGTGAGCCAAATGGAGTTGTTCTCCCACAAGAACCACTCGGCTGATCCTTCTTCAATATGCCCTTCACCAACATGCAGTGTTTCCTTGATTGAATTAGCTCTCACACCAATATTTGCGTCTAGAGCCTTTGCATTGAGGGTTATCTGAAAACGGCTGTGGCGCTGAAGTTGCCTGTGAATGTGGAGTTGGTGGCATGTGAAACCCGCATGTGGAGCATTCGTTTGTGTGGGATGCTCTACCAGGTTCATTCCTAGATAATGCACTCAAAGGGCACTAAGCATAGAGTGTGAAAACTGAGTTTCCTTGAGAGCTGCTTGGAAGCCTGATGGTGTGTGAAGTTAGTGAGCCAAATGGAGTTGTTCTCCCACAAGAACCACTCGGCTGATCCTTCTTCAATATGCCCTTCACCAACATGCAGTGTTTCCTTGATTGAATTAGCTCTCACACCAATATTTGCGTCTAGAGCCTTTGCATTGAGGGCTATCTGAAAACGGCTGTGGTGCTGAAGTTGCCTGTGAATGTGGAGTTGGTGGCATGTGAAACCCGCATGTGGAGCATTCGTTTGTGTGGGATGCTCTACCAGGTTCATTCCTAGATAATGCACTCAAAGGGCACTAAGCATAGAGAGTGAAAACTGAGTTTCCTTGAGAGCTGCTTGGAAGCCTGATGGTGTGTGAAGTTAGTGAGCCAAATGGAGTTGTTCTCCCACAAGAACCACTCGGCTGATCCTTCTTCAATATGCCCTTCACCAACATGCAGTGTTTCCTTGATTGAATTAGCTCTCACACCAATATTTGCGTCTAGAGCCTTTGCATTGAGGGCTATCTGAAAACGGCTGTGGCGCTGAAGTTGCCTGTGAATGTGGAGTTGGTGGCATGTGAAACCCGCATGTGGAGCATTCGTTTGTGTGGGATGCTCTACCAGGTTCATTTCAGTCCTAGCCATACAAAGGGCACTAAGCATAGAGTGTGAAAACTGAGTTTCCTTGAGAGCTGCTTGGAAGCCTGATGGTGTGTGAAGTTAGTGAGCCAAATGGAGTTGTTCTCCCACAAGAACCACTCGGCTGATCCTTCTTCAATATGCCCTTCACCAACATGCAGTGTTTCCTTGATTGAATTAGCTCTTACACCAATATTTGCGTCTAGAGCCTTTGCATTGAGGACTATCTGAAAACGGCTGTGGCGCTGAAGTTGCCTGTGAATGTGGAGTTGGTGGCATGTGAAACCCGCATGTGGAGCATTCGTTTGTGTGGGATGCTCTACCAGGTTCATTCCTAGATAATGCACTCAAAGGGCACTAAGCATAGAGTGTGAAAACTGAGTTTCCTTGAGAGCTGCTTGGAAGCCTGATGGTGTGTGAAGTTAGTGAGCCAAATGGAGTTGTTCTCCCACAAGAACCACTCGGCTGATCCTTCTTCAATATGCCCTTCACCAACATGCAGTGTTTCCTTGATTGAATTAGCTCTCACACCAATATTTGCGTCTAGAGCCTTTGCATTGAGGGCTATCTGAAAACGGCTGTGGTGCTGAAGTTGCCTGTGAATGTGGAGTTGGTGGCATGTGAAACCCGCATGTGGAGCATTCGTTTGTGTGGGATGCTCTACCAGGTTCATTCCTAGAAAATGCACTCAAAGGGCACTAAGCATAGAGTGTGAAAACTGAGTTTCCTTGAGAGCTGCTTGGAAGCCTGATGGTGTGTGAAGTTAGTGAGCCAAATGGAGTTGTTCTCCCACAAGAACCACTCGGCTGATCCTTCTTCAATATGCCCTTCACCAACATGCAGTGTTTCCTTGATTGAATTAGCTCTCACACCAATATTTGCGTCTAGAGCCTTTGCATTGAGGGCTATCTGAAAACGGAAGTGGCGCTGATGTTGCCTGTGAATGTGGAGTTGGTGGCATGTGAAACCCGCATGTGGAGCATTCGTTTGTGTGGGATGCTCTACCAGGTTCATTCCTAGATAATGCACTCAAAGGGCACTAAGCATAGAGTGTGAAAACTGAGTTTCCTTGAGAGCTGCTTGGAAGCCTGATGGTGTGTGAAGTTAGTGAGCCAAATGGAGTTGTTCTCCCACAAGAACCACTCGGCTGATCCTTCTTCAATATGCCCTTCACCAACATGCAGTGTTTCCTTGATTGAATTAGCTCTTACACCAATATTTGCGTCTAGAGCCTTTGCATTGAGGGCTATCTGAAAACGGCTGTGGCGCTGAAGTTGCCTGTGAATGTGGAGTTGGTGGCATGTGAAACCCGCATGTGGAGCATTCGTTTGTGTGGGATGCTCTACCAGGTTCATTCCTAGAAAATGCACTCAAAGGGCACTAAGCATAGAGTGTGAAAACTGAGTTTCCTTGAGAGCTGCTTGGAAGCCTGATGGTGTGTGAAGTTAGTGAGCCAAATGGAGTTGTTCTCCCACAAGAACCACTCGGCTGATCCTTCTTCAATATGCCCTTCACCAACATGCAGTGTTTCCTTGATTGAATTAGCTCTCACACCAATATTTGCGTCTAGAGCCTTTGCATTGAGGGCTATCTGAAAACGGAAGTGGCGCTGATGTTGCCTGTGAATGTGGAGTTGGTGGCATGTGAAACCCGCATGTGGAGCATTCGTTTGTGTGGGATGCTCTACCAGGTTCATTCCTAGATAATGCACTCAAAGGGCACTAAGGATAGAGTGTGAAAACTGAGTTTCCTTGAGAGCTGCTTGGAAGCCTGATGGTGTGTGAAGTTAGTGAGCCAAATGGAGTTGTTCTCCCACAAGAACCACTCGGCTGATCCTTCTTCAATATGCCCTTCACCAACATGCAGTGTTTCCTTGATTGAATTAGCTCTCACACCAATATTTGCGTCTAGAGCCTTTGCATTGAGGGCTATCTGAAAACGGCTGTGGCGCTGAAGTTGCCTGTGAATGTGGAGTTGGTGGCATGTGAAACCCGCATGTGGAGCATTCGTTTGTGTGGGATGCTCTACCAGGTTCATTCCGAGATAATGCACTCAAAGGGCACTAAGCACAGAGTGTGAAAACTGAGTTTCATTGAGAGCTGCTTGGAAGCCTGATGGTGTGTGAAGTTAGTGAGCCAAATGGAGTTGTTCTCCCACAAGAACCACTCGGCTGATCCTTCTTCAATATGCCCTTCACCAACATGCAGTGTTTCCTTGATTGAATTAGCTCTTACACCAATATTTGCGTCTAGAGCCTTTGCATTGAGGACTATCTGAAAACGGCTGTGGCGCTGAAGTTGCCTGTGAATGTGGAGTTGGTGGCATGTGAAACCCGCATGTGGAGCATTCGTTTGTGTGGGATGCTCTACCAGGTTCATTCCTAGATAATGCATTCAAAGGGCACTAAACATAGAGTGTGAAAACTGAGTTTCCTTGAGAGCTGCTTGGAAGCCTGATGGTGTGTGAAGTTAGTGAGCCAAATGGAGTTGTTCTCCCACAAGAACCACTCGGCTGATCCTTCTTCAATATGCCCTTCACCAACATGCAGTGTTTCCTTGATTGAATTAGCTCTCACACCAATACTTGCGTCTAGATCCTTTGCATTGAGGGCTATCTGAAAACGGCTGTGGCGCTGAAGTTGCCTGTGAATGTGGAGTTGGTGGCATGTGAAACCCGCATGTGGAGCATTCGTTTGTGTGGGATGCTCTACCAGGTTCATTCCGAGATAATGCACTCAAAGGGCACTAAGCATAGAGTGTGAAAACTGAGTTTCCTTGAGAGCTGCTTGGAAGCCTGATGGTGTGTGAAGTTAGTGAGCCAAATGGAGTTGTTCTCCCACAAGAACCACTCGGCTGATCCTTCTTCAATATGCCCTTCACCAACATGCAGTGTTTCCTTGATTGAATTAGCTCTCACACCAATATTTGCGTCTAGAGCCTTTGCATTGAGGGCTATCTGAAAACAGCTGTGGCGCTGAAGTTGCCTGTGAATGTGGAGTTGGTGGCATGTGAAACCCGCATGTGGAGCATTCGTTTGTGTGGGATGCTCTACCAGGTTCATTCCTAGATAATGCACTCAAAGGGCACTAAGCCTAGAGTGTGAAAACTGAGTTTCCTTGAGAGCTGCTTGGAAGCCTGATGGTGTGTGAAGTTAGTGAGCCAAATGGAGTTGTTCTCCCACAAGAACCACTCGGCTGATCCTTCTTCAATATGCCCTTCACCAACATGCAGTGTTTCCTTGATTGAATTAGCTCTCACACCAATATTTGCGTCTAGAGCCTTTGCATTGAGGGCTATCTGAAAACGGCTGTGGCGCTGAAGTTGCCTGTGAATGTGGAGTTGGTGGCATGTGAAACCCGCATGTGGAGCATTCGTTTGTGTGGGATGCTCTACCAGGTTCATTCCTAGATAATGCACTCAAAGGGCACTAAGCATAGAGTGTGAAAACTGAGTTTCCTTGAGAGCTGCTTGGAAGCCTGATGGTGTGTGAAGTTAGTGAGCCAAATGGAGTTGTTCTCCCACAAGAACCACTCGGCTGATCCTTCTTCAATATGCCCTTCACCAACATGCAGTGTTTCCTTGATTGAATTAGCTCTCACACCAATATTTGCGTCTAGAGCCTTTGCATTGAGGGCTATCTGAAAACGGCTGTGGCGCTGAAGTTGCCTGTGAATGTGGAGTTGGTGGCATGTGAAACCCGCATGTGGAGCATTCGTTTGTGTGGGATGCTCTACCAGGTTCATTCCGAGATAATGCACTCAAAGGGCACTAAGCACAGAGTGTGAAAACTGAGTTTCATTGAGAGCTGCTTGGAAGCCTGATGGTGTGTGAAGTTAGTGAGCCAAATGGAGTTGTTCTCCCACAAGAACCACTCGGCTGATCCTTCTTCAATATGCCCTTCACCAACATGCAGTGTTTCCTTGATTGAATTAGCTCTCACACCAATATTTGCGTCTAGAGCCTTTGCATTGAGGGCTATCTGAAAACGGCTGTGGCGCTGAAGTTGCCTGTGAATGTGGAGTTGGTGGCATGTGAAACCCGCATGTGGAGCATTCGTTTGTGTGGGATGCTATACCAGGTTCATTCCTAGATAATGCACTCAAAGGGCACTAAGCATAGAGAGTGAAAACTGAGTTTCCTTGAGAGCTGCTTGGAAGCCTGATGGTGTGTGAAGTTAGTGAGCCAAATGGAGTTGTTCTCCCACAAGAACCACTCGGCTGATCCTTCTTCAATATGCCCTTCACCAACATGCAGTGTTTCCTTGATTGAATTAGCTCTCACACCAATATTTGCGTCTAGAGCCTTTGCATTGAGGGCTATCTGAAAACGGCTGTGGCGCTGAAGCTGCCTGTGAATGTGGAGTTGGTGGCATGTGAAACCCGCATGTGGAGCATTCGTTTGTGTGGGATGCTCTACCAGGTTCATTTCAGTCCTAGCCATACAAAGGGCACTAAGCATAGAGTGTGAAAACTGAGTTTCCTTGAGAGCTGCTTGGAAGCCTGATGGTGTGTGAAGTTAGTGAGCCAAATGGAGTTGTTCTCCCACAAGAACCACTCGGCTGATCCTTCTTCAATATGCCCTTCACCAACATGCAGTGTTTCCTTGATTGAATTAGCTCTCACACCAATATTTGCGTCTAGAGCCTTTGCATTGAGGGCTATCTGAAAACGGCTGTGGCGCTGAAGTTGCCTGTGAATGTGGAGTTGGTGGCATGTGAAACCCGCATGTGGAGCATTCGTTTGTGTGGGATGCTCTACCAGGTTCATTCCTAGATAATGCATTCAAAGGGCACTAAACATAGAGTGTGAAAACTGAGTTTCCTTGAGAGCTGCTTGGAAGCCTGATGGTGTGTGAAGTTAGTGAGCCAAATGGAGTTGTTCTCCCACAAGAACCACTCGGCTGATCCTTCTTCAATATGCCCTTCACCAACATGCAGTGTTTCCTTGATTGAATTAGCTCTCACACCAATATTTGCGTCTAGAGCCTTTGCATTGAGGGCTATCTGAAAACGGCTGTGGCGCTGAAGTTGCCTGTGAATGTGGAGTTGGTGGCATGTGAAACCCGCATGTGGAGCATTCGTTTGTGTGGGATGCTCTACCAGGTTCATTCCTAGATAATGCACTCAAAGGGCACTAAGCATAGAGTGTGAAAACTGAGTTTCCTTGAGAGCTGCTTGGAAGCCTGATGGTGTGTGAAGTTAGTGAGCCAAATGGAGTTGTTCTCCCACAAGAACCACTCGGCTGATCCTTCTTCAATATGCCCTTCACCAACATGCAGTGTTTCCTTGATTGAATTAGCTCTCACACCAATATTTGCGTCTAGAGCCTTTGCATTGAGGGCTATCTGAAAACGGCTGTGGCGCTGAAGTTGCCTGTGAATGTGGAGTTGGTGGCATGTGAAACCCGCATGTGGAGCATTCGTTTGTGTGGGATGCTATACCAGGTTCATTCCTAGATAATGCACTCAAAGGGCACTAAGCATAGAGAGTGAAAACTGAGTTTCCTTGAGAGCTGCTTGGAAGCCTGATGGTGTGTGAAGTTAGTGAGCCAAATGGAGTTGTTCTCCCACAAGAACCACTCGGCTGATCCTTCTTCAATATGCCCTTCACCAACATGCAGTGTTTCCTTGATTGAATTAGCTCTCACACCAATATTTGCGTCTAGAGCCTTTGCATTGAGGGCTATCTGAAAACGGCTGTGGCGCTGAAGCTGCCTGTGAATGTGGAGTTGGTGGCATGTGAAACCCGCATGTGGAGCATTCGTTTGTGTGGGATGCTCTACCAGGTTCATTTCAGTCCTAGCCATACAAAGGGCACTAAGCATAGAGTGTGAAAACTGAGTTTCCTTGAGAGCTGCTTGGAAGCCTGATGGTGTGTGAAGTTAGTGAGCCAAATGGAGTTGTTCTCCCACAAGAACCACTCGGCTGATCCTTCTTCAATATGCCCTTCACCAACATGCAGTGTTTCCTTGATTGAATTAGCTCTCACACCAATATTTGCGTCTAGAGCCTTTGCATTGAGGGCTATCTGAAAACGGCTGTGGCGCTGAAGTTGCCTGTGAATGTGGAGTTGGTGGCATGTGAAACCCGCATGTGGAGCATTCGTTTGTGTGGGATGCTCTACCAGGTTCAATCCTAGATAATGCATTCAAAGGGCACTAAACATAGAGTGTGAAAACTGAGTTTCCTTGAGAGCTGCTTGGAAGCCTGATGGTGTGTGAAGTTAGTGAGCCAAATGGAGTTGTTCTCCCACAAGAACCACTCGGCTGATCCTTCTTCAATATGCCCTTCACCAACATGCAGTGTTTCCTTGATTGAATTAGCTCTCACACCAATATTTGCGTCTAGAGCCTTTGCATTGAGGGCTATCTGAAAACGGCTGTGGCGCTGAAGTTGCCTGTGAATGTGGAGTTGGTGGCATGTGAAACCCGCATGTGGAGCATTCGTTTGTGTGGGATGCTCTACCAGGTTCATTCCTAGATAATGCACTCAAAGGGCACTAAGCATAGAGTGTGAAAACTGAGTTTCCTTGAGAGCTGCTTGGAAGCCTGATGGTGTGTGAAGTTAGTGAGCCAAATGGAGTTGTTCTCCCACAAGAACCACTCGGCTGATCCTTCTTCAATATGCCCTTCACCAACATGCAGTGTTTCCTTGATTGAATTAGCTCTCACACCAATATTTGCGTCTAGAGCCTTTGCATTGAGGGCTATCTGAAAACGGAAGTGGCGCTGATGTTGCCTGTGAATGTGGAGTTGGTGGCATGTGAAACCCGCATGTGGAGCATTCGTTTGTGTGGGATGCTCTACCAGGTTCATTCCTAGATAATGCACTCAAAGGGCACTAAGCATAGAGTGTGAAAACTGAGTTTCCTTGAGAGCTGCTTGGAAGCCTGATGGTGTGTGAAGTTAGTGAGCCAAATGGAGTTGTTCTCCCACAAGAACCACTCGGCTGATCCTTCTTCAATATGCCCTTCACCAACATGCAGTGTTTCCTTGATTGAATTAGCTCTCACACCAATATTTGCGTCTAGAGCCTTTGCATTGAGGGCTATCTGAAAACGGCTGTGGTGCTGAAGTTGCCTGTGAATGTGGAGTTGGTGGCATGTGAAACCCGCATGTGGAGCATTCGTTTGTGTGGGATGCTCTACCAGGTTCATTCCTAGAAAATGCACTCAAAGGGCACTAAGCATAGAGTGTGAAAACTGAGTTTCCTTGAGAGCTGCTTGGAAGCCTGATGGTGTGTGAAGTTAGTGAGCCAAATGGAGTTGTTCTCCCACAAGAACCACTCGGCTGATCCTTCTTCAATATGCCCTTCACCAACATGCAGTGTTTCCTTGATTGAATTAGCTCTCACACCAATATTTGCGTCTAGAGCCTTTGCATTGAGGGCTATCTGAAAACGGAAGTGGCGCTGATGTTGCCTGTGAATGTGGAGTTGGTGGCATGTGAAACCCGCATGTGGAGCATTCGTTTGTGTGGGATGCTCTACCAGGTTCATTCCTAGATAATGCACTCAAAGGGCACTAAGCATAGAGTGTGAAAACTGAGTTTCCTTGAGAGCTGCTTGGAAGCCTGATGGTGTGTGAAGTTAGTGAGCCAAATGGAGTTGTTCTCCCACAAGAACCACTCGGCTGATCCTTCTTCAATATGCCCTTCACCAACATGCAGTGTTTCCTTGATTGAATTAGCTCTCACACCAATATTTGCGTCTAGAGCCTTTGCATTGAGGGCTATCTGAAAACGGCTGTGGTGCTGAAGTTGCCTGTGAATGTGGAGTTGGTGGCATGTGAAACCCGCATGTGGAGCATTCGTTTGTGTGGGATGCTCTACCAGGTTCATTCCTAGATAATGCACTCAAAGGGCACTAAGCATAGAGTGTGAAAACTGAGTTTCCTTGAGAGCTGCTTGGAAGCCTGATGGTGTGTGAAGTTAGTGAGCCAAATGGAGTTGTTCTCCCACAAGAACCACTCGGCTGATCCTTCTTCAATATGCCCTTCACCAACATGCAGTGTTTCCTTGATTGAATTAGCTCTCACACCAATATTTGCGTCTAGAGCCTTTGCATTGAGGGCTATCTGAAAACGGCTGTGGCGCTGAAGTTGCCTGTGAATGTGGAGTTGGTGGCATGTGAAACCCGCATGTGGAGCATTCGTTTGTGTGGGATGCTCTACCAGGTTCATTCCTAGATAATGCATTCAAAGGGCACTAAACATAGAGTGTGAAAACTGAGTTTCCTTGAGAGCTGCTTGGAAGCCTGATGGTGTGTGAAGTTAGTGAGCCAAATGGAGTTGTTCTCCCACAAGAACCACTCGGCTGATCCTTCTTCAATATGCCCTTCACCAACATGCAGTGTTTCCTTGATTGAATTAGCTCTCACACCAATATTTGCGTCTAGAGCCTTTGCATTGAGGGCTATCTGAAAACGGCTGTGGCGCTGAAGTTGCCTGTGAATGTGGAGTTGGTGGCATGTGAAACCCGCATGTGGAGCATTCGTTTGTGTGGGATGCTCTACCAGGTTCATTCCTAGATAATGCACTCAAAGGGCACTAAGCATAGAGTGTGAAAACTGAGTTTCCTTGAGAGCTGCTTGGAAGCCTGATGGTGTGTGAAGTTAGTGAGCCAAATGGAGTTGTTCTCCCACAAGAACCACTCGGCTGATCCTTCTTCAATATGCCCTTCACCAACATGCAGTGTTTCCTTGATTGAATTAGCTCTCACACCAATATTTGCGTCTAGAGCCTTTGCATTGAGGGCTATCTGAAAACGGAAGTGGCGCTGATGTTGCCTGTGAATGTGGAGTTGGTGGCATGTGAAACCCGCATGTGGAGCATTCGTTTGTGTGGGATGCTCTACCAGGTTCATTCCTAGATAATGCACTCAAAGGGCACTAAGCATAGAGTGTGAAAACTGAGTTTCCTTGAGAGCTGCTTGGAAGCCTGATGGTGTGTGAAGTTAGTGAGCCAAATGGAGTTGTTCTCCCACAAGAACCACTCGGCTGATCCTTCTTCAATATGCCCTTCACCAACATGCAGTGTTTCCTTGATTGAATTAGCTCTCACACCAATATTTGCGTCTAGAGCCTTTGCATTGAGGGCTATCTGAAAACGGCTGTGGCGCTGAAGTTGCCTGTGAATGTGGAGTTGGTGGCATGTGAAACCCGCATGTGGAGCATTCGTTTGTGTGGGATGCTCTACCAGGTTCATTCCTAGAAAATGCACTCAAAGGGCACTAAGCATAGAGTGTGAAAACTGAGTTTCCTTGAGAGCTGCTTGGAAGCCTGATGGTGTGTGAAGTTAGTGAGCCAAATGGAGTTGTTCTCCCACAAGAACCACTCGGCTGATCCTTCTTCAATATGCCCTTCACCAACATGCAGTGTTTCCTTGATTGAATTAGCTCTCACACCAATATTTGCGTCTAGAGCCTTTGCATTGAGGGCTATCTGAAAACGGAAGTGGCGCTGAAGTTGCCTGTGAATGTGGAGTTGGTGGCATGTGAAACCCGCATGTGGAGCATTCGTTTGTGTGGGATGCTCTACCAGGTTCATTCCTAGATAATGCACTCAAAGGGCACTAAGCATAGAGTGTGAAAACTGAGTTTCCTTGAGAGCTGCTTGGAAGCCTGATGGTGTGTGAAGTTAGTGAGCCAAATGGAGTTGTTCTCCCACAAGAACCACTCGGCTGATCCTTCTTCAATATGCCCTTCACCAACATGCAGTGTTTCCTTGATTGAATTAGCTCTCACACCAATATTTGCGTCTAGAGCCTTTGCATTGAGGGCTATCTGAAAACGGCTGTGGTGCTGAAGTTGCCTGTGAATGTGGAGTTGGTGGCATGTGAAACCCGCATGTGGAGCATTCGTTTGTGTGGGATGCTCTACCAGGTTCATTCCTAGAAAATGCACTCAAAGGGCACTAAGCATAGAGTGTGAAAACTGAGTTTCCTTGAGAGCTGCTTGGAAGCCTGATGGTGTGTGAAGTTAGTGAGCCAAATGGAGTTGTTCTCCCACAAGAACCACTCGGCTGATCCTTCTTCAATATGCCCTTCACCAACATGCAGTGTTTCCTTGATTGAATTAGCTCTCACACCAATATTTGCGTCTAGAGCCTTTGCATTGAGGGCTATCTGAAAACGGAAGTGGCGCTGATGTTGCCTGTGAATGTGGAGTTGGTGGCATGTGAAACCCGCATGTGGAGCATTCGTTTGTGTGGGATGCTCTACCAGGTTCATTCCTAGATAATGCACTCAAAGGGCACTAAGCATAGAGTGTGAAAACTGAGTTTCCTTGAGAGCTGCTTGGAAGCCTGATGGTGTGTGAAGTTAGTGAGCCAAATGGAGTTGTTCTCCACAAGAACCACTCGGCTGATCCTTCTTCAATATGCCCTTCACCAACATGCAGTGTTTCCTTGATTGAATTAGCTCTCACACCAATATTTGCGTCTAGAGCCTTTGCATTGAGGGCTATCTGAAAACGGCTGTGGCGCTGAAGTTGCCTGTGAATGTGGAGTTGGTGGCATGTGAAACCCGCATGTGGAGCATTCGTTTGTGTGGGATGCTCTACCAGGTTCATTCCTAGATAATGCACTCAAAGGGCACTAAGCACAGAGTGTGAAAACTGAGTTTCCTTGAGAGCTGCTTGGAAGCCTGATGGTGTGTGAAGTTAGTGAGCCAAATGGAGTTGTTCTCCCACAAGAACCACTCGGCTGATCCTTCTTCAATATGCCCTTCACCAACATGCAGTGTTTCCTTGATTGAATTAGCTCTTACACCAATA
This sequence comes from Ochotona princeps, assembly GCF_030435755.1. Taxonomy (NCBI): domain Eukaryota; kingdom Metazoa; phylum Chordata; class Mammalia; order Lagomorpha; family Ochotonidae; genus Ochotona; species Ochotona princeps. The sequence goes on from NW_026698419.1 coordinate 48,605, forward strand.
TTTGCGTCTAGAGCCTTTGCATTGAGGGACTATCTGAAAACGGCTGTGGCGCTGAAGTTGCCTGTGAATGTGGAGTTGGTGGCATGTGAAACCCGCATGTGGAGCATTCGTTTGTGTGGGATGCTCTACCAGGTTCATTCCTAGATAATGCATTCAAAGGGCACTAAACATAGAGTGTGAAAACTGAGTTTCCTTGAGAGCTGCTTGGAAGCCTGATGGTGTGTGAAGTTAGTGAGCCAAATGGAGTTGTTCTCCCACAAGAACCACTCGGCTGATCCTTCTTCAATATGCCCTTCACCAACATGCAGTGTTTCCTTGATTGAATTAGCTCTCACACCAATACTTGCGTCTAGATCCTTTGCATTGAGGGCTATCTGAAAACGGCTGTGGCGCTGAAGTTGCCTGTGAATGTGGAGTTGGTGGCATGTGAAACCCGCATGTGGAGCATTCGTTTGTGTGGGATGCTCTACCAGGTTCATTCCGAGATAATGCACTCAAAGGGCACTAAGCATAGAGTGTGAAAACTGAGTTTCCTTGAGAGCTGCTTGGAAGCCTGATGGTGTGTGAAGTTAGTGAGCCAAATGGAGTTGTTCTCCCACAAGAACCACTCGGCTGATCCTTCTTCAATATGCCCTTCACCAACATGCAGTGTTTCCTTGATTGAATTACCTCTCACACCAATATTTGCGTCTAGAGCCTTTGCATTGAGGGCTATCTGAAAACGGCTGTGGTGCTGAAGTTGCCTGTGAATGTGGAGTTGGTGGCATGTGAAACCCGCATGTGGAGCATTCGTTTGTGTGGGATGCTCTACCAGGTTCATTCCTAGATAATGCACTCAAAGGGCACTAAGCATAGAGTGTGAAAACTGAGTTTCCTTGAGAGCTGCTTGGAAGCCTGATGGTGTGTGAAGTTAGTGAGCCAAATGGAGTTGTTCTCCCACAAGAACCACTCGGCTGATCCTTCTTCAATATGCCCTTCACCAACATGCAGTGTTTCCTTGATTGAATCAGCTCTCACACCAATATTTGCGTCTAGAGCCTTTGCATTGAGGGCTATCTGAAAACGGCTGTGGCGCTGATGTTGCCTGTGAATGTGGAGTTGGTGGCATGTGAAACCCGCTTGTGGAGCATTCGTTTGTGTGGGATGCTCTACCAGGTTCATTCCTAAATAATGCACTCAAAGGGCACTAAGCATAGAGTGTGAAAACTGAGTTTCCTTGAGAGCTGCTTGGAAGCCTGATGGTGTGTGAAGTTAGTGAGCCAAATGGAGTTGTTCTCCCACAAGAACCACTCGGCTGATCCTTCTTCAATATGCCCTTCACCAACATGCAGTGTTTCCTTGATTGAATTAGCTCTCACACCAATATTTGCGTCTAGAGCCTTTGCATTGAGGGCTATCTGAAAACAGCTGTGGCGCTGAAGTTGCCTGTGGATGTGGAGTTGGTGGTATGTGAAACCCGCATGTGGAGCATTCGTTTGTGTGGGATGCTCTACCAGGTTCATTCCTAGATAATGCACTCAAAGGGTACAAAGCATAGAGTGTGAAAACTGAGTTTCCTTGAGAGCTGCTTGGAAGCCTGATGGTGTGTGAAGTTAGTGAGCCAAATGGAGTTGTTCTCCCACAAGAACCACTCGGCTGATCCTTCTTTAATATGCACTTCACCAACATGCAGTGTTTCCTTGATTGAATTAGCTCTCACACCAATATTTGCGTCTAGAGCCTTTGCATTGAGGGCTATCTGAAAACGGCTGTGGCGCTGAAGTTGCCTGTGAATGTGGAGTTGGTGGCATGTGAAACCCGCATGTGGAGCATTCGTTTGTGTGGGATGCTCTACCAGGTTCATTCCTAGATAATGCACTCAAAGGGCACTAAGCATAGAGTGTGAAAACTGAGTTTCCTTGAGAGCTGCTTGGAAGCCTGATGGTGTGTGAAGTTAGTGAGCCAAATGGAGTTGTTCTCCCACAAGAACCACTCGGCTGATCCTTCTTCAATATGCCCTTCACCAACATGCAGTGTTTCCTTGATTGAATTAGCTCTCACACCAATATTTGCATAAGAGCCTTTGCATTGAGGGCTATCTGAAAACGGCTGTGGCGCTGAAGTTGCCTGTGAATGTGGAGTTGGTGGCAAGTGAAACCCGCATGTGGAGCATTCGTTTGTGTGGGATGCTCTACCAGGTTCATTCCTAGATAATGCACTCAAAGGGCACTAAGGATAGAGTGTGAAAACTGAGTTTCCTTGAGAGCTGCTTGGAAGCCTGATGGTGTGTGAAGTTAGTGAGCCAAATGGAGTTGTTCTCCCACAAGAACCACTCGGCTGATCCTTCTTCAATATGCCCTTCACCAACATGCAGTGTTTCCTTGATTGAATTAGCTCTCACACCAATATTTGCGTCTAGAGCCTTTGCATTGAGGGCTATCTGAAAACGGCTGTGGCGCTGAAGTTGCCTGTGAATGTGGAGTTGGTGGCATGTGAAACCCGCATGTGGAGCATTCGTTTGTGTGGGATGCTCTACCAGGTTCATTCCTAGATAATGCATTCAAAGGGCACTATACATAGAGTGTGAAAACTGAGTTTCCTTGAGAGCTGCTTGGAAGCCTGATGGTGTGTGAAGTTAGTGAGCCAAATGGAGTTGTTCTCCCACAAGAACCACTCGGCTGATCCTTCTTCAATATGCCCTTCACCAACATGCAGTGTTTCCTTGATTGAATTAGCTCTCACACCAATATTTGCGTCTAGAGCCTTTGCATTGAGGGCTATCTGAAAACGGCTGTGGCGCTGAAGTTGCCTGTGAATGTGGAGTTGGTGGCATGTGAAACCCGCATGTGGAGCATTCGTTTGTGTGGGATGCTCTACCAGGTTTATTCCTAGATAATGCACTCAAAGGGCACTAAGCATAGAGTGTGAAAACTGAGTTTCCTTGAGAGCTGCTTGGAAGCCTGATGGTGTGTGAAGTTAGTGAGCCAAATGGAGTTGTTCTCCCACAAGAACCACTCGGCTGATCCTTCTTCAATATGCCCTTCACCAACATGCAGTGTTTCCTTGATTGAATTAGCTCTCACACCAATATTTGCGTCTAGAGCCTTTGCATTGAGGGCTATCTGAAAACGGCTGTGGCGCTGAAGTTGCCTGTGAATGTGGAGTTGGTGGCATGTGAAACCCGCATGTGGAGCATTCGTTTGTGTGGGATGCTCTACCAGGTTCATTCCTAGATAATGCACTCAAAGGGCACTAAGCATAGAGTGTGAAAACTGAGTTTCCTTGAGAGCTGCTTGGAAGCCTGATGGTGTGTGAAGTTAGTGAGCCAAATGGAGTTGTTCTCCCACAAGAACCACTCGGCTGATCCTTCTTCAATATGCCCTTCACCAACATGCAGTGTTTCCTTGATTGAATTAGCTCTCACACCAATATTTGCGTCTAGAGCCTTTGCATTGAGGGCTATCTGAAAACGGCTGTGGCGCTGAAGTTGCCTGTGAATGTGGAGTTGGTGGCATGTGAAACCCGCATGTGGAGCATTCATTTGTGTGGGATGCTCTACCAGGTTCATTTCAGTCCTAGCCATACAATGGGCACTAAGCATAGAGTGTGAAAACTGAGTTTCCTTGAGAGCTGCTTGGAAGCCTGATGGTGTGTGAAGTTAGTGAGCCAAATGGAGTTGTTCTCCCACAAGAACCACTCGGCTGATCCTTCTTCAATATGCCCTTCACCAACATGCAGTGTTTCCTTGATTGAATTAGCTCTCACACCAATATTTGCGTCTAGAGCCTTTGCATTGAGGGCTATCTGAAAATGGCTGTGGCGCTGAAGTTGCCTGTGAATGTGGAGTTGGTGGCATGTGAAACCCGCATGTGGAGCATTCGTTTGTGTGGGATGCTCTACCAGGTTCATTTCAGTCCTAGCCATACAAAGGGCACTAAGCATAGAGTGTGAAAACTGAGTTTCCTTGAGAGCTGCTTGGAAGCCTGATGGTGTGTGAAGTTAGTGAGCCAAATGGAGTTGTTCTCCCACAAGAACCACTCGGCTGATCCTTCTTCAATATGCCCTTCACCAACATGCAGTGTTTCTTGATTGAATTAGCTCTCACACCAATATTTGCGTCTAGAGCCTTTGCATTGAGGGCTATCTGAAAACGGCTGTGGCGCTGAAGTTGCCTGTGAATGTGGAGTTGGTGGCATGTGAAACCCGCATGTGGAGCATTCGTTTGTGTGGGATGCTCTACCAGGTTCATTCCTAGATAATGCACTCAAAGGGCACTAAGCATAGAGTGTGAAAACTGAGTTTCCTTGAGAGCTGCTTGGAAGCCTGATGGTGTGTGAAGTTAGTGAGCCAAATGGAGTTGTTCTCCCACAAGAACCACTCGGCTGATCCTTCTTCAATATGCCCTTCACCAACATGCAGTGTTTCCTTGATTGAATTAGCTCTCACACCAATATTTGCGTCTAGAGCCTTTGCATTGAGGGCTATCTGAAAACGGCTGTGGCGCTGAAGTTGCCTGTGAATGTGGAGTTGGTGGCATGTGAAACCCGCATGTGGAGCATTCGTTTGTGTGGGATGCTCTACCAGGTTCATTTCAGTCCTAGCCATACAAAGGGCACTAAGCATAGAGTGTGAAAACTGAGTTTCCTTGAGAGCTGCTTGGAAGCCTGATGGTGTGTGAAGTTAGTGAGCCAAATGGAGTTGTTCTCCCACAAGAACCACTCGGCTGATCCTTCTTCAATATGCCCTTCACCAACATGCAGTGTTTCCTTGATTGAATTAGCTCTCACACCAATATTTGCGTCTAGAGCCTTTGCATTGAGGGCTATCTGAAAACGGCTGTGGCGCTGAAGTTGCCTGTGAATGTGGAGTTGGTGGCATGTGAAACCCGCATGTGGAGCATTCGTTTGTGTGGGATGCTCTACCAGGTTCATTCCTAGATAATGCATTCAAAGGGCACTATACATAGAGTGTGAAAACTGAGTTTCCTTGAGAGCTGCTTGGAAGCCTGATGGTGTGTGAAGTTAGTGAGCCAAATGGAGTTGTTCTCCCACAAGATCCACTCAGCAGATCCTTCTTCAATATGCCCTTCACCAACATGCAGTGTTTCCTTGATTGAATTAGCTCTCACACCAATATTTGCGTCTAGAGCCTTTGCATTGAGGGCTATCTGAAAACGGCTGTGGCGCTGAAGTTGCCTGTGAATGTGGAGTTGGTGGCATGTGAAACCCGCATGTGGAGCATTCGTTTGTGTGGGATGCTCTACCAGGTTCATTCCTAGATAATGCACTCAAAGGGCACTAAGGATAGAGTGTGAAAACTGAGTTTCCTTGAGAGCTGCTTGGAAGCCTGATGGTGTGTGAAGTTAGTGAGCCAAATGGAGTTGTTCTCCCACAAGAACCACTCGGCTGATCCTTCTTCAATATGCCCTTCACCAACATGCAGTGTTTCCTTGATTGAATTAGCTCTCACACCAATATTTGCGTCTAGAGCCTTTGCATTGAGGGCTATCTGAAAACGGCTGTGGCGCTGAAGTTGCCTGTGAATGTGGAGTTGGTGGCATGTGAAACCCGCATGTGGAGCATTCGTTTGTGTTGGATGCTCTACCAGGTTCATTCCTAGATAATGCATTCAAAGGGCACTATACATAGAGTGTGAAAACTGAGATTCCTTGAGAGCTGCTTGGAAGCCTGATGGTGTGTGAAGTTAGTGAGCCAAATGGAGTTGTTCTCCCACAAGAACCACTCGGCTGATCCTTCTTCAATATGCCCTTCACCAACATGCAGTGTTTCCTTGATTGAATTAGCTCTCACACCAATATTTGCGTCTAGAGCCTTTGCATTGAGGGCTATCTGAAAACGGCTGTGGCGCTGAAGTTGCCTGTGAATGTGGAGTTGGTGGCATGTGAAACCCGCATGTGGAGCATTCGTTTGTGTGGGATGCTCTACCAGGTTCATTTCAGTCCTAGCCATACAAAGGGCACTAAGCATAGAGTGTGAAAACTGAGTTTCCTTGAGAGCTGCTTGGAAGCCTGATGGTGTGTGAAGTTAGTGAGCCAAATGGAGTTGTTCTCCCACAAGAACCACTCGGCTGATCCTTCTTCAATATGCCCTTCACCAACATGCAGTGTTTCTTGATTGAATTAGCTCTCACACCAATATTTGCGTCTAGAGCCTTTGCATTGAGGGCTATCTGAAAACGGCTGTGGCGCTGAAGTTGCCTGTGAATGTGGAGTTGGTGGCATGTGAAACCCGCATGTGGAGCATTCGTTTGTGTGGGATGCTCTACCAGGTTCATTCCTAGATAATGCACTCAAAGGGCACTAAGCATAGAGTGTGAAAACTGAGTTTCCTTGAGAGCTGCTTGGAAGCCTGATGGTGTGTGAAGTTAGTGAGCCAAATGGAGTTGTTCTCCCACAAGAACCACTCGGCTGATCCTTCTTCAATATGCCCTTCACCAACATGCAGTGTTTCCTTGATTGAATTAGCTCTCACACCAATATTTGCGTCTAAAGCCTTTGCATTGAGGGCTATCTGAAAACGGCTGTGGCGCTGAAGTTGCCTGTGAATGTGGAGTTGGTGGCATGTGAAACCCGCATGTGGAGCATTCGTTTGTGTGGGATGCTCTACCAGGTTCATTCCTAGATAATGCACTCAAAGGGCACTAAGCATAGAGTGTGAAAACTGAGTTTCCTTGAGAGCTGCTTGGAAGCCTGATGGTGTGTGAAGTTAGTGAGCCAAATGGAGTTGTTCTCCCACAAGAACCACTCGGCTGATCCTTCTTCAATATGCCCTTCACCAACATGCAGTGTTTCCTTGATTGAATTAGCTCTCACACCAATATTTGCGTCTAGAGCCTTTGCATTGAGGGCTATCTGAAAACGGCTGTGGCGCTGAAGTTGCCTGTGAATGTGGAGTTGGTGGCATGTGAAACCCGCATGTGGAGCATTCGTTTGTGTGGGATGCTCTACCAGGTTCATTTCAGTCCTAGCCATACAAAGGGCACTAAGCATAGAGTGTGAAAACTGAGTTTCCTTGAGAGCTGCTTGGAAGCCTGATGGTGTGTGAAGTTAGTGAGCCAAATGGAGTTGTTCTCCCACAAGAACCACTCGGCTGATCCTTCTTCAATATGCCCTTCACCAACATGCAGTGTTTCCTTGATTGAATTAGCTCTCACACCAATATTTGCGTCTAGAGCCTTTGCATTGAGGGCTATCTGAAAACGGCTGTGGCGCTGATGTTGCCTGTGAATGTGGAGTTGGTGGCATGTGAAACCCGCTTGTGGAGCATTCGTTTGTGTTGGATGCTCTACCAGGTTCATTCCTAGATAATGCACTCAAAGGGCACTAAGCATAGAGTGTGAAAACTGAGTTTCCTTGAGAGCTGCTTGGAAGCCTGATGGTGTGTGAAGTTAGTGAGCCAAATGGAGTTGTTCTCCCACAAGAACCACTCGGCTGATCCTTCTTCAATATGCCCTTCACCAACATGCAGTGTTTCCTTGATTGAATTAGCTCTCACACCAATATTTGCGTCTAGAGCCTTTGCATTGAGGGCTATCTGAAAACGGCTGTGGCGCTGAAGTTGCCTGTGAATGTGGAGTTGGTGGCATGTGAAACCCGCATGTGGAGCATTCGTTTGTGTGGGATGCTCTACCAGGTTCATTCCTAGATAATGCACTCAAATGGAACTAAGCATAGAGTGTGAAAACTGAGTTTCCTTGAGAGCTGCTTGGAAGCCTGATGGTGTGTGAAGTTAGTGAGCCAAATGGAGTTGTTCTCCCACAAGAACCACTCGGCTGATGCTTCTTCAATATGCCCTTCACCAACATGCAGTGTTTCCTTGATTGAATTAGCTCTCACACCAATATTTGCATCTAGAGCCTTTGCATTGAGGGCTATCTGCAAACGGCTGTGGCGCTGAAGTTGCCTGTGAATGTGGAGTTGGTGGCATGTGAAACCCGCATGTGGAGCATTCGTTTGTGTGGGATGCTCTACCAGGTTCATTCCTAGATAATGCACTCAAAGGGCACTAAGCATAGAGTGTGAAAACTGAGTTTCCTTGAGAGCTGCTTGGAAGCCTGATGGTGTGTGAAGTTAGTGAGCCAAATGGAGTTGTTCTCCCACAAGAACCACTCGGCTTATCCTTCTTCAATATGCCCTTCACCAACATGCAGTGTTTCCTTGATTGAATTAGCTCTCACACCAATATTTGCGTCTAGAGCCTTTGCATTGAGGGCTATCTGAAAACGGCTGTGGCGCTGAAGTTGCCTGTGAATGTGGAGTTGGTGGCATGTGAAACCCGCATGTGGAGCATTCGTTTGTGTGGGATGCTCTACCAGGTTCATTCCTAGATAATGCACTCAAAGGGCACTAAGCATAGAGTGTGAAAACTGAGTTTCCTTGAGAGCTGCTTGGAAGCCTGATGGTGTGTGAAGTTAGTGAGCCAAATGGAGTTGTTCTCCCACAAGAACCACTCGGCTGATCCTTCTTCAATATGCCCTTCACCAACATGCAGTGTTTCCTTGATTGAATTAGCTCTCACACCAATATTTGCGTCTAGAGCCTTTGCATTGAGGGCTATCTGAAAACGGCTGTGGCGCTGAAGTTGCCTGTGAATGTGGAGTTGGTGGCATGTGAAACCCGCATGTGGAGCATTCGTTTGTGTGGGATGCTCTACCAGGTTCATTCCTAGATAATGCACTCAAAGGGCACTAAGCATAGAGTGTGAAAACTGAGTTTCCTTGAGAGCTGCTTGGAAGCCTGATGGTGTGTGAAGTTAGTGAGCCAAATGGAGTTGTTCTCCCACAAGATCCACTCGGCTGATCCTTCTTCAATATGCCCTTCACCAACATGCAGTGTTTCCTTGATTGAATTAGCTCTCACACCAATATTTGCGTCTAGAGCCTTTGCATTGAGGGCTATCTGAAAACGGCTGTGGCGCTGAAGTTGCCTGTGAATGTGGAGTTGGTGGCATGTGAAACCCGCATGTGGAGCATTCGTTTGTGTGGGATGCTCTACCAGGTTCATTTCAGTCCTAGCCATACAAAGGGCACTAAGCATAGAGTGTGAAAACTGAGTTTCCTTGAGAGCTGCTTGGAAGCCTGATGGTGTGTGAAGTTAGTGAGCCAAATGGAGTTGTTCTCCCACAAGAACCACTCGGCTGATCCTTCTTCAATATGCCCTTCACCAACATGCAGTGTTTCTTGATTGAATTAGCTCTCACACCAATATTTGCGTCTAGAGCCTTTGCATTGAGGGCTATCTGAAAACGGCTGTGGCGCTGAAGTTGCCTGTGAATGTGGAGTTGGTGGCATGTGAAACCCGCATGTGGAGCATTCGTTTGTGTGGGATGCTCTACCAGGTTCATTCCTAGATAATGCACTCAAAGGGCACTAAGCATAGAGTGTGAAAACTGAGTTTCCTTGAGAGCTGCTTGGAAGCCTGATGGTGTGTGAAGTTAGTGAGCCAAATGGAGTTGTTCTCCCACAAGAACCACTCGGCTGATCCTTCTTCAATATGCCCTTCACCAACATGCAGTGTTTCCTTGATTGAATTAGCTCTCACACCAATATTTGCGTCTAGAGCCTTTGCATTGAGGGCTATCTGAAAACGGCTGTGGCGCTGAAGTTGCCTGTGAATGTGGAGTTGGTGGCATGTGAAACCCGCATGTGGAGCATTCGTTTGTGTGGGATGCTCTACCAGGTTCATTTCAGTCCTAGCCATAAAAAGGGCACTAAGCATAGAGTGTGAAAACTGAGTTTCCTTGAGAGCTGCTTGGAAGCCTGATGGTGTGTGAAGTTAGTGAGCCAAATGGAGTTGTTCTCCCACAAGAACCACTCGGCTGATCCTTCTTCAATATGCCCTTCACCAACATGCAGTGTTTCTTGATTGAATTAGCTCTCACACCAATATTTGCGTCTAGAGCCTTTGCATTGAGGGCTATCTGAAAACGGCTGTGGCGCTGAAGTTGCCTGTGAATGTGGAGTTGGTGGCATGTGAAACCCGCATGTGGAGCATTCGTTTGTGTGGGATGCTCTACCAGGTTCATTCCTAGATAATGCACTCAAAGGGCACTAAGCATAGAGTGTGAAAACTGAGTTTCCTTGAGAGCTGCTTGGAAGCCTGATGGTGTGTGAAGTTAGTGAGCCAAATGGAGTTGTTCTCCCACAAGAACCACTCGGCTGATCCTTCTTCAATATGCCCTTCACCAACATGCAGTGTTTCCTTGATTGAATTAGCTCTCACACCAATATTTGCGTCTAGAGCCTTTGCATTGAGGGCTATCTGAAAACGGCTGTGGCGCTGAAGTTGCCTGTGAATGTGGAGTTGGTGGCATGTGAAACCCGCATGTGGAGCATTCGTTTGTGTGGGATGCTCTACCAGGTTCATTTCAGTCCTAGCCATACAAAGGGCACTAAGCATAGAGTGTGAAAACTGAGTTTCCTTGAGAGCTGCTTGGAAGCCTGATGGTGTGTGAAGTTAGTGAGCCAAATGGAGTTGTTCTCCCACAAGAACCACTCGGCTGATCCTTCTTCAATATGCCCTTCACCAACATGCAGTGTTTCCTTGATTGAATTAGCTCTCACACCAATATTTGCGTCTAGAGCCTTTGCATTGAGGGCTATCTGAAAACGGCTGTGGCGCTGATGTTGCCTGTGAATGTGGAGTTGGTGGCATGTGAAACCCGCTTGTGGAGCATTCGTTTGTGTTGGATGCTCTACCAGGTTCATTCCTAGATAATGCACTCAAAGGGCACTAAGCATAGAGTGTGAAAACTGAGTTTCCTTGAGAGCTGCTTGGAAGCCTGATGGTGTGTGAAGTTAGTGAGCCAAATGGAGTTGTTCTCCCACAAGAACCACTCGGCTGATCCTTCTTCAATATGCCCTTCACCAACATGCAGTGTTTCCTTGATTGAATTAGCTCTCACACCAATATTTGCGTCTAGAGCCTTTGCATTGAGGGCTATCTGAAAACGGCTGTGGCGCTGAAGTTGCCTGTGAATGTGGAGTTGGTGGCATGTGAAACCCGCATGTGGAGCATTCGTTTGTGTGGGATGCTCTACCAGGTTCATTCCTAGATAATGCACTCAAATGGAACTAAGCATAGAGTGTGAAAACTGAGTTTCCTTGAGAGCTGCTTGGAAGCCTGATGGTGTGTGACGTTAGTGAGCCAAATGGAGTTGTTCTCCCACAAGAACCACTCGGCTGATCCTTCTTCAATATGCCCTTCACCAACATGCAGTGTTTCCTTGATTGAATTAGCTCTCACACCAATATTTGCATCTAGAGCCTTTGCATTGAGGGCTATCTGAAAACGGCTGTGGCGCTGAAGTTGCCTGTGAATGTGGAGTTGGTGGCATGTGAAACCCGCATGTGGAGCATTCGTTTGTGTGGGATGCTCTACCAGGTTCATTCCTAGATAATGCACTCAAAGGGCACTAAGCATAGAGTGTGAAAACTGAGTTTCCTTGAGAGCTGCTTGGAAGCCTGATGGTGTGTGAAGTTAGTGAGCCAAATGGAGTTGTTCTCCCACAAGAACCACTCGGCTTATCCTTCTTCAATATGCCCTTCACCAACATGCAGTGTTTCCTTGATTGAATTAGCTCTCACACCAATATTTGCGTCTAGAGCCTTTGCATTGAGGGCTATCTGAAAACGGCTGTGGCGCTGAAGTTGCCTGTGAATGTGGAGTTGGTGGCATGTGAAACCCGCATGTGGAGCATTCGTTTGTGTGGGATGCTCTACCAGGTTCATTCCTAGATAATGCACTCAAAGGGCACTAAGCATAGAGTGTGAAAACTGAGTTTCCTTGAGAGCTGCTTGGAAGCCTGATGGTGTGTGAAGTTAGTGAGCCAAATGGAGTTGTTCTCCCACAAGAACCACTCGGCTGATACTTCTTCAATATGCCCTTCACCAACATGCAGTGTTTCCTTGATTGAATTAGCTCTCACACCAATATTTGCGTCTAGAGCCTTTGCATTGAGGGCTATCTGAAAACGGCTGTGGCGCTGAAGTTGCCTGTGAATGTGGAGTTGGTGGCATGTGAAACCCGCATGTGGAGCATTCGTTTGTGTGGGATGCTCTACCAGGTTCATTCCTAGATAATGCACTCAAAGGGCACTAAGCATAGAGTGTGAAAACTGAGTTTCCTTGAGAGCTGCTTGGAAGCCTGATGGTGTGTGAAGTTAGTGAGCCAAATGGAGTTGTTCTCCCACAAGAACCACTCGGCTGATCCTTCTTCAATATGCCCTTCACCAACATGCAGTGTTTCCTTGATTGAATTAGCTCTCACACCAATATTTGCGTCTAGAGCCTTTGCATTGAGGGCTATCTGAAAACGGCTGTGGCGCTGAAGTTGCCTGTGAATGTGGAGTTGGTGGCATGTGAAACCCGCATGTGGAGCATTCGTTTGTGTTGGATGCTCTACCAGGTTCATTCCTAGATAATGCATTCAAAGGGCACTATACATAGAGTGTGAAAACTGAGTTTCCTTGAGAGCTGCTTGGAAGCCTGATGGTGTGTGAAGTTAGTGAGCCAAATGGAGTTGTTCTCCCACAAGAACCACTCGGCTGATCCTTCTTCAATATGCCCTTCACCAACATGCAGTGTTTCCTTGATTGAATTAGCTCTCACACCAATACTTGCGTCTAGAGCCTTTGCATTGAGGGCTATCTGAAAACGGCTGTGGCGCTGAAGTTGCCTGTGAATGTGGAGTTGGTGGCATGTGAAACCCGCATGTGGAGCATTCGTTTGTGTGGGATGCTCTACCAGGTTCATTTCAGTCCTAGCCATACAAAGGGCACTAAGCATAGAGTGTGAAAACTGAGTTTCCTTGAGAGCTGCTTGGAAGCCTGATGGTGTGTGAAGTTAGTGAGCCAAATGGAGTTGTTCTCCCACAAGAACCACTCGGCTGATCCTTCTTCAATATGCCCTTCACCAACATGCAGTGTTTCTTGATTGAATTAGCTCTCACACCAATATTTGCGTCTAGAGCCTTTGCATTGAGGGCTATCTGAAAACGGCTGTGGCGCTGAAGTTGCCTGTGAATGTGGAGTTGGTGGCATGTGAAACCCGCATGTGGAGCATTCGTTTGTGTGGGATGCTCTACCAGGTTCATTCCTAGATAATGCACTCAAAGGGCACTAAGCATAGAGTGTGAAAACTGAGTTTCCTTGAGAGCTGCTTGGAAGCCTGATGGTGTGTGAAGTTAGTGAGCCAAATGGAGTTGTTCTCCCACAAGAACCACTCGGCTGATCCTTCTTCAATATGCCCTTCACCAACATGCAGTGTTTCCTTGATTGAATTAGCTCTCACACCAATATTTGCGTCTAGAGCCTTTGCATTGAGGGCTATCTGAAAACGGCTGTGGCGCTGAAGTTGCCTGTGAATGTGGAGTTGGTGGCATGTGAAACCCGCATGTGGAGCATTCGTTTGTGTGGGATGCTCTACCAGGTTCATTCCTAGATAATGCACTCAAAGGGCACTAAGCATAGAGTGTGAAAACTGAGTTTCCTTGAGAGCT